>NW_011494606.1:8399732-8408213 GCF_000754665.1 Bison bison bison
ACATACTGATTTTTCTGTCTACTGATTTTATTATTTAAGAGAGGAACACTGAAATCCTTGACTGTAATTACAAATTTTTCTAGTTCTTGCTGTTCTATTAGTTTTTGCTTTATGTGTTATGAAGCTCCGCTAATAGTTGCATAAACATTTAGAATTTTTCTATTATTTAGGTGAATTTACCTTTAATGAAATTAATATGAAAATTACTTTGTCATTAAATAATTTCACTTTATAAATCACCCTTTTTTTTCTTGGTAATATTCTTTTCTCTAGTTGTACTCTGTCTGGTGGTAATATACTCACTACAGCTTTTTTATAACATTAACATGATTTAATTTTAAGAGTAAACATAATTCAAATTCTACAAAAGTCTTCCAGGAAACTGAAGGAGGTAAATACTTCCCAGCTTATTCTGTAAGGATAGCGTTATTCTGGTACCCAAACTCAAGATGTTGCAAGAAAAGAAAACCACAGGCCAATAGCCTTATAAACATAGATGCAACAATTCTTAACAGAATTCTGCCTATTTTAGTTCCACAATATTTAAAAAGGATAGTACATTATGTCCAGATAAAGGCTTATCACAGGAATGCAAGACTGAATTAACATGGAAAATCAAACAATATAATACAGCATTAGCTAAGACTAAGAAAGAAGAACTACATGATCATTTCAATAAATGCAATGATAGAATTGGAAAAACACAGTATCCATTCTTAGGAATACAAGAGAATACATACAACTTGATGGAAACATCTGTAAAAAGTAGTTCTTCATGGGAAAGAACTGTTTTCTTCCTAACATCAGAAAAAGGCAAGAATATCTGCACTCACCACCTCTTCAATGCCGTACTGAGGAATTTCCAGCCTGTGCAATAAGGTGAGAAGAGATAAAAAGCATCCAAATCGTAAAGGAAGGAGTAAAACTGGTTTTATATACAGTCATTATATACTGATATTATATACAGTTTTATATACTGATATTATATACAGTCAAAATTCTATAGAATCTATAAGAAGCTACTGGAACACAAATGAGATCAGCAAGATTACATTATATAAAAATCAATATACAAAAGTAAACTGATCTTATTATACTAGGAACAAACAAGCTGAAATTGAAATTAAAAATACCAATGCTTATGGATGAGTTTGATAAATATACATTTATTTATACAAATTATACACTAAAAATTACAAAATACACAGAAATTTAAGAAGACAGATAAACAGAAAAAGACACCATGTTCATGGGTTAGAAGACAATACAGTAAAAGTGTCAATTTCTCCTCAAGTTGATCTATAGTTTCAATGCAACCCAAATCAAAATCCCCAGAGGATCTCATAAGTAATTGACAAATGATTCTAAAATGTATATGAAAATTCAAAAGAGCTAGAATAACTGGAACAACTTTAAAAGGGAAGAACAAAATCGGAAAATTTATACTACCTGATTTCAATATTTATTATAAAGCTGCATTAACCCGTAGATAGTATAGAATTAGTGTAAAGGGAGACAAACAGATCAATGAAATTAAATAGTAAGTTTTTTAAAAGTCACATACATCTGTATGGCCAAATGATTTTCAACAAAGGCCAAGGAAAATTCAGTGGTGAAAAGAAAGACTTCAGCTAATGATGCTGGTACATTTGGATATGCATATGTAAATATAGATAAGTAAATTTCCTATGACTAATTCAGGTTAATGTTTGGCAGAAGCCAGCACAATCCTGTGAAGCAATTCTCTTTCGATTTAAAAATACATATAAAAAATAAGTAAATTTCATACTGTATGTGAAAACACAAAATGGATTATAGATATAAACTTTAAATTTTTGAAAGAAAGCAAGAGAAAATATTTGAGATCTTAGGCTAGACAAAGATTTCTTCGGTATGATACCTAAAGCACTATCCTTAAAAGAAAAAAATGATGAACTTCATCAAAATTAAGTACTTCTTTTCAAGACACTTAAGAAAATGAAAAGACTAGGCAAAAATGAAGATGCAGTCAACCCCCAGCTTTGGGGCAGAGTCAGGGAAAGAGGACAGCAGAAAGGGATTTAGGGTGTTTTGATGATGTGGGTTTTGAGATTGTTACGGCTTCCCAAGTGCTTCAATAGTAAAGAATCTGCCTGCCAGTGCAGGAGACAGGAGTTGAATCCTTAGTTTGGGAATATCCCTGGAGGAGGCAATGGCAAACCCATTCCAGTATTCTTGCCTGGAAAATCCCATGGACAGAGGATCCTGGAGGGCTACAATCCATAGGATCACAAAGAATCAGACACGACTGAACGCAACGCCACACAACACAATTTTATATTTGGCATGTGATTGGCATCATGAGTTGTTCTGTCATGTGGAGTCATCTGCAACTTCTACTGTTGGTACCATCCCAACAACGAACCGACCTGAGGGAGCCGTGCTGCAGAAGAATGAAGAATGAGACTCAGAAATAAAGTGGGGGTCAGGGGGCTGATGCCATTCGCAGGCAAAAGCCCAGATCCTAATCCTTGTGTGCCTTTTATTGTTAACTTCTACTTCCTTATTCGTGTTCTCCTGGTAGCTCAGATGGTAAAGTGTCTGCTTACAATGTGGGAGACCTGGGTTCGATCCCTGGGTCAGGAAGATCCCCTGGAGAAGGGAATGACAACCCACTCCAGTATTCATGCCTGGAAAATCCCATGGACCAAGGAGCCTGGCGGGCTACAATCCATGGGGTCACAAAGAATCGGACACAACTGAGTGACTTCACTTCACTTCAGAGATATCTGTTCTTTACAATCTCAGACTGGGGATAAAGATATACAATGCACAGTCCTCAATGTCAAACCTTCAGGCCTTTCATGACTTTGTTTAGCCCTTTGGCTAGTAACACCCTTTCTCAAGCAACTCCCTCAAGGCTCTGGTTACCGAACAGTCACTAATAGTTCTCCATGAGTCACATCAGTACTTCAGCATCTTGTTTGCAAGATGTCTTTCCAGGATGTACTTTTTACTGCTCCCAGCCCTTCGCCTGGGGGTGATGAGAAAGTCATTTTTATTTTTCAAAGAGGCCCTGTTAATTATAGCACAGGCCTGTGTGTAGCATATTCTCTACATTCTCCATGTGGATATGGTAACGTGGAATAGAATAGAGAGAATGGATACAAGCCTGTTGTATTTTGTATCTATTACATGCCATCTCCTCTGGGGCTTCTTGGGGATGGAGTAGTAAACCACACAGTCCATCAGTCCATACTCTCCTGTAGCATATATTTCAGAGAAAAAAAAGCCTTTCCAAATTAAAAAAACAAAAATGTAATTTTAATAATAATAACCAAGAAAAAGAAAATGCGTGTTTCTATAGGAGCAAATAACCAGAGGGCATGATGATTAGGGATGTGTGCTACTCAGATCTCCTGTAGGGAGAGTATAGTTGACTGACAACCCCAGCTGCTGCCTCTGTGGATCTACCATCACATTTGGTAAGAATACCAGGGCAAGGAACTTTACAGTTCTGCCTCAGTTTTGTCATTTGTAATGACAGGGATAGTGTAGAATTCCCAGGCAAGAATACTGGAGTGGGTTGCCATTTCCTCCTCCAAGGTATCTTCCTGACCCACGGATGGAACCTGTGTCTCCTGCGTCTCTTGCGTTGGCAGGCAGGTTCTTTACCACTGAGCTGCTTGGGAAGCCTTAACAATCATGAAAACCACATCATCAAAACACCCTAAGTCCCTTTCTGCTTTCCTTCTTCCCTGACTCTGCCCCAAAACTGGGGCTTGAGTGCGTCTTCTGTTTTTGCCCCTCCTGAACTGCAGCCAGCCAGTGACTGAACACTGCAGACGTGTTAGAGCCAGCCTTTCTGTAGGACAAAGAACCCTTGTAAAGGGCAATTCTGAGTTGAAAACTCCCCCTTTGCCTAGCCAGAACTCTCTTAGAAGAGTGCTGCAGTCTTTTTCTACCCAGTTCTCCTTCCTTCTTCTCCTTCAATAGACGTCAAATGTGCATTGGAACCTGAGGCTCTCCCTGCTTACTCCTGCTTCCTCCCTTATCTTCCACAGGGATCCTCTAGTAAATCTCTTTCATGTCTAATCCTGTGTTGACATTCACTTCTTGGAATACCTGAACTAACATAGAAGCCTTCCCTAGAAAGTGCCATTTAAGCCAAAATCTAAAGGAGTAGACCCTGGAGGAAGAAATGGCAACCCAATCCAGTAATTCTTGCCTGGAAAATCCCATGGGCAGAGGAGCGTGGTGGGGTACAGTCCAAGGGATTACAAAAAGTCGGACGTAACTGAGCTTGCACACAAAGGAATAGAAGCTAGATGAAAATTTGAAGGAAGAAAGAGAAGAGCCCTGAATTAGACAGAAACTTGGCACAATGCCTGGCACTTGGTTAGTGCTCAGTAGACATTGCTTGACTAAATGGAGTGCAAGTGCTTTGTGTAGAGCAAGAAATTGTTCCTTATAAACAAGTTTACAAAGGGAGTTCTATTATTATCACTGCTATTACAAATGACAAAACTGAGGCAAAACTGTAAAGTACCTTGCCCAAGGTCAGGCAGCAGTTGAAAAGTACACCTAGGAGACAAACTGAGGTTTGTTTGTCTCCAAGCCTGTTATTTTTAACTGCTTAGCTACCCAGTTATGTTGACTCTCCTCAGAGGAGTTGAAAAGGGCTTTGAAAAGAATATGCATAAATTTTTTTAAAATTCAAAATCCATCTAAAGGGCACTGCCTCTTCTAAAAACAGGGCCAGAGACATCCTGAATTGCCCTGGTGATGTGTATGAAAGTCATGAAGTAACTGGATAGGATGTCATTAATGGAGTCCATGTTGTAAACTGAGTTCCATAGTTGGAGAAGCAGAGGTTGAAAGAAACCCTAGGAAGTTCCTCTTCTTAAAGTAATGCTACATGGAGATACACAGATGTCTTTCTGATTAGGAAGAAGTGACCGAAACCAGAGATACAGGATAGAGTTAGATGATTGTTATAGTATTAAAACTCTTCAAACTTATCAACTTCTCACTATCCAGTGTGATCCTTTATGTGTCATGGGGACACTTTCAAAGTGCATTCTTTTGGGTGCAACTGGAGAAGGCAATGGCACCCCACTCCAGTACTCTTGTCTGGAAAATCCCATGGACAGAGAAGCCTGGTAGGCTGCAGTCCATGGGGTCGCTAAGAGTTGGACACAACTGAGCTACTTCACTTTCACTTTTCACTTTCACGCATTGGAGAAGGAAATGGCAACCCACTCCAGTGTTCTTGCCTGGAGAATCCCAGGGACAGGGGAGCCTGATGGGCTGCCGTCTGTGGGGTCGCACAGAGTCGGACACGACTGAAGCGACTTAGCAGCAGCAGCAGCAGCAGCAGCAGAGAACATGTACTGACTACTGAACAGTATTCTTGGGAACTCAAAATACACTAGTCCATCATTCTATCTCTTTAATAAAGTCATTGTAGAACAACCTTTGCAGATGATTGTAGAGAACTAGGACTAAAATGAAATTTAGCAATTATCCATGCTCCTCATTTTACATGAAAGAAAACAATGGAGAAAAAGGAAATAAATTCATGTGTACTAAATCATCTAGAATATATAAGCATGTAATTTCAACTTTGATATTGCCTGAGAATAGACAGAACAATCAAGACAATTGCAAACTCTACATGAATACACTGTGAACGTAGTTTGCTATTCATTCACCTGGATCAAGCTCTTGGAAATTTCAAGTTGAAATTACTGCCATTCATTCTTATGCCTTCAGAAATTACTCTAGTAAAATATAAATTTGAGTGGCAATTTGCTCAGAGTAATAAACTTAGTGGGGAGAGGTTAACTGAGTGGGGAGAGGAGTTAACCAAATTTGCTGCTTTCAATGATTATACAAGTAATGAAAGCTTATTGGAGAAATTTTAGAAAATACAGAAATGTATTAAGAAGGAAGTAAAAAATAAAATTGATGGGATACAGTATAACTAGTGTGTATGATCTGAAAGCTGGCTTTTAAAAGGCTAATTTTATGAAGACAAATATAAGAATGAAATGCCAATCAGAATCTCAATTTTCATCATCATAAATGTTTAACAGATATAATTCAATATGGCCCAGACTAATATCACACTCTTTAACTTTTACTACTTTGAAAACAAAAGAACTGAACAACCTAAAATAATATTGTAAGAGATTCAAAGTAAAAGAATTTCTGTGAATGGAAGAGTAATTTACTAGACAATGAGGATCTAAAAAAATCTCAGTGATATTTTCCAGATAATTCAATAGCATAACAGTTAAATGAGTCAATTAGAACCCCAAAACTCCTTTTTTTTATTGACTCAAGAGTAATTTTAAAAATAGCATCTGATTTTTCTAACCTGAGTCCTGAAATTATGTAGATATGTAGACTTTTCAAAGATATGTAAAGGTTGACAAATTCTAGGGACATGTAAAAGAATAAAATCAATATTGCAAACACTTCTTTACGTAGTTCATCACTGAGGATTTGTTTCACATTTACTCTCTTAATCTTGTTTCTTTCCCTCCTGGGAGGGTTTCAGTCACTAACTCATTTGTATATTCATCTAATCAGTCTTTCAATCAACAAATATTTATTGATCACCCATTGTCTTCTAGGTAAATAGTTACAATAAGAATGTCAATACTTGGGAGGTTGAGTATGGTAGTAATGAAAACCTGAATAAAATAGACAGCTAATTAGAAAAGGAGCCAAACTTCAAGACCAAACAAGCAGTATGTGAGCAAGATTAAGTGCCAACAAAAGCTAAAAAAAAAATGTTATCGAAAAACAGGATTTCATTCAAAAGAGTCTTTCCTCAAAAGGAAAAGTAAAGATGAGGGCTAGAAGAGAAGTGAGTTTATTGGACTTCTCTGGTGGTACAGTGGATAAGAATCCACCTGCCGATACTGGAGACACAGGTTTGATCTCTGCTCCAGGAAGATACCACATGCCTTGGGGCAACTAAATCTGTGGGGCTCCAGAGCCTGTGAGCCACAACTAATGAGGCTGTGCTGCAACTACGGTAGCCCTCATGCCTACAGCCTGTCCTCTGCAACTAGAGAGGACTCTGCAACGAGAAGCGCCACGGTGAAGAGTAGCCCCCTACTCGCCACAACTAGAGAAAGCCCACGTGCAGCAGCAACAAAGGCCCAGTGCAACCAAAAAGAAGTTATTTTTTAAAGTGCACTTATTGTCCAAAAAGCTAATTCTCATTGTTGTTCAGTCACTCAGTCATGTCTGACTCTGCGACCCCATGGACTGCAGCACACCAGGCTTCCCTGTCCTTCACCATCTCCTGGAGCTTGCTTAAACTCTTGTCCATTGAGTCAGTGATGTCATCCAATCATCTCATCCTCTGTTGTCCCCTTCTCCCCCCGCCCTCAATCTTTCCCAGCATCAGGGTCTTTTCTAATGAGTCAACTCTTCGCATCAGGTGGCCAAAGGATTGGAGCTTCAGCTGCAGCATCGGTCCTTCCAATGAGTATTCAGGATTGATTTCCTTTAGGATTGACTGATTTGATCATTTCTCATAGGTATCAGAATGTAATGCTTCAGCTTCTAAATTTTTCTGTTTGCATTCCAGCTAGCTCTATACCATACTCTCTTCTCTTGCAGTTTCTTCTTAGGAAGCTCCAGTCAGAGAATTTTTCAGGGAAATGTTAACCAGATGGCTTTTTCTAATCTTCCTTGGGGGAAAATAAAATCAAAGTAGGGTTTGAAAGTAACACCGCCACCTACAAGTAAGTACTTTGAAAAGAAAAATGACTGAAATTCCAATCATCTGGGTAGATGTCCAAGCTGCCAGAAATCTAAGAATAAAGCTTTGGAGTGGGGCTTCTGGTTTACAGAAAATACAAATGTAATTAAAAGAAAAATAACTCAAAAGTCTTGGTATTCTTCAAAAACAAAATGTCTATTTGCCTATGTGTTTTGCTTCCATGGGATTCTAGGATGGCTCAGATGGTAAAGCCTCTACCCGCAATGCGGGAGACCCAGGTTCGATCCCTGGGTCAGGAAGATCCCCTGGAAAAGGAAATGGCAACCCACTCCAGTACTCTTGCCTAGAAAATTCCATGGACAGAGGAGCCTGGTGGGCTACAGACCATGGGGTCACAAAGAGTTGGACACAACAGAGCTACTACCCTTTCTCTCTTTCTTTTGCTTCTATATTAGCTACATCTTTCCAGTCCCATGAGATTCTTGGCCAAATTATTTTAAACATCTCCACATCTCAGTTTCCTTATCTGCCTGCCTCTTGGTTGTGAGGATTTGATTCTTAGTAGTTATTTAAAATGGTTCAATTTAAACTCAGATTCTTGTCCATTTCATCTTTTCCTGAGTATCATCATATTTAGCCCTAACTACTACTAATAGCCAGGACTCCTTCCCTCCCACCTCCACCTGCCCTGAAACAAAGTTACCAGACCCTTTGTTTTAGGTGAAACTGAGAATATGTTTAGATGAAACTGAGGATCG
>NW_011494606.1:8408313-8462353 GCF_000754665.1 Bison bison bison
CGCTGAATAAGAAGTACTTTCTGATTCACCCTGCAACCTAAACACTTGGTTGCTACCATAAGGAGAGAACCCTACGTTGAACTTCAGCATTAATAATAATAAAGTAGGTCTGTAAGAAATATCTATTGAATTTTTAGATTTTAGTTTTAGCAGTCACAGAATTCAGCAGGTAGCTCCAAATTCCAAACACGTAACAGAGTTATGTATCATGATATTAAAATTACACTTACGAACTTTAGAGGCCAACCTCTTTTAGGTATTTCAGCATCAAAATCACAGAAGCTTGATTCCCCCAGACCACGACTTGTTGTTCTTGGGGGTTGGATGGGTGGGAGGGAAAAGGGATAGAAAGGATGCTGAATATATCAGAATGTACCAATGCACTACCCAGATGGTACCACTCTGATAAATAATATTATTTATTAAATCAATCTGAATATCATCCAGCTCTATATTTAGCAGCTACAAAGTAGATTTATTTTAAATTATAAATAAGAAGTATAAGTGATGCAAGGAAGGAAAAGTTACCTTTCAATTGAGGTTAAATTTAACTCAAAAATGAATTATATAAAGACAAAAATATGAAGATATGTTCAGCCATCTGTAAAATGACTTCTCTGGCAAAAATTTTAAAATATGCCAATGCCAAGTGTTGACAAGGATGCAGAACAATGAAAAACCTTAAATACTTCTGGTATTTAAAACCACTTTGTTTAAAAACACTTTGGACAACACTATGGCATTTCAAATAAAATTGAAGAAGTATATATCTTGCAATCCAGCAATTCCTCTCCTAAGTATATACCGTAAAGAAATTCTTACCTAGGAAATCTATACAATTATTTTAATCCCAATATTGTTTCAAACAGAAAAAAAAATTAAATATCTGTTGACAAGAAAGTGTGTTGCAGTTTATTTATAAACTAAATACAGCAGTGAAAATAAAGTGTAGCTATATATGTCAACATGGATGAACTTCAGAAATCTGTATGCTGAGGAAAAATAAAAAGCACATTCCATTTGTACAAAGTTCAAAATCTGAAAAACTAAATAATTTGTTATTTGGTAATATATTCATATATAGTAAAACTATAAAGAAAAGCAAGGAAATGATAAACACAAAATTCAGGGGTAGCAGATGTCTTTGGGGAAAAGGAAGAAAGACAAGGATGAAATAGTGGAAGGACAGAGAAGAGGACTTAGAGTGATAATATTCTATGCCTTAAACTAAGTGGCAGGTACCTGGGCGTTTACTTATTATGATAAATGATAATACTTTTATATATGTTATAAATAATGACAAAATTCTTAAAAGTCAAAACTTATACATTATAAGAGATATTAAATTAACGTGAAATTTAAAAGCTTTACAAACATCCAAAATCCAGCCAAAGTAATATGAACATAACCTGTTCAGTAGATCCTTGGTCTTTCAATGATGTGTAATTCTTCTGTGGTAAGAACTTGAATTCTATGCACAGAAATTCTAATTTCACAGAATTTCTGGCTACTGAATGAGCCTACTGAGGATGGCTTGGAATATACCTAAAAAATTAACTTTGTTGTTCTCTTCTTATCTGTATATAAAGAGGAAACTTGTGAATTAATTTTTTTAAATTATTGTTTATGAAAATGATCCCACCAGAAAGCCAACTTTTTGTGCTGGTTTGGATCTGTGGAAAAAGAGAACAGTCTAACTAAGAAGTGTTTCCTAACTCGAAGTTTTATCCAAAAAGAGGACATACTACTGAAATACTTGTGATTTGAAGATTTCTAAAGGCGCCAAGATATGTACCCTAAGAATGAAGAGTGAAGAAATTATAGAAAGATTATTTCATGACTGTGCTTACGAAGCAGCAATTCTCTTGATATACCTATTCAAGCTCCCAGCAAGATCACTAATCTCAGGAGTGTATATATGAGGCTATCAGACTTAATATTAGCCAACTAGTTTTCCTTGCTGTGATTTCTTACTCTTTAAGCAACTTTGTGATTATAATTTGACTTCCTGCTTTGCTTCCCTGCAAGGAGAGGATGACCATACCTACCAGCACTGTGCTGGATATTTTCCATTGGACCTGCATATCCAGTCCACCCATCCCACCCCACTTTCTACCAGAGACATTGACCTATATAGCCTCTATTACCTGGCTCCCTTGCCCACTGGGCTTCCCACTGAGTTGGATCAATGCCTTAGAGCCTTAGGAGATTAGAGTAAGGGAGGAAAGAGAGGTTGGGTTGTTTACTCCTCAGGCTTCTTCCTCTGTTGTTAATGTAGGCTGACTGTGTTCATAACCGAGGTCTCAAGCAGCTTTTTCCACAAGCCTTCTCCATCTGTGTGTTCCAATGATCACTTCTTTCCCTCACTTCTTCAGGCTGTCAAAGAATCTGACCTTGTAGGACTTTCCAGGCGGTCCAGAGGTTGGGACTCTGTGCTTCCAACGCAGGGGATGTGAGTTCAATCCCTGGTCAGGGACTAAGATCCCACATGCTGCATGGCATGGAATCCTGACCTGTGAACCTGCTTTTGCTCTCAGAATGTCTGGAAGAGTAATTGTGTAGTCTCTCCCCAGAGAGAGGCCCTCCAACTAGCCAATCATAAGCAGTGTCCAAAGGATGGTGGGACTATTTCTTCATTTTTTTTTCCATGAAATTATCTCCATATAGACACAGCAGCAGATGTGGCAGGGTCCCTTTTTCCTCTCATCTCATCTTCCCTTATCTTCCTTTCTGCCATATCCCAGTATCCTCTCTATCTAGTCAGTGATCAAGTGTGGAAATTGGAAATTCCAGTCCTTAGTACAGTCCTAGGAAGGCACTTGTGAGACCCATGAAACGTTCATTTTAATTCACAAGGCCTTTCAGGGTCTTTAGGGTGAAGGACCTACAAAAGAAACACACAAAACACATTTTTAAAGTGACTTTTTTTTACCTGAAAATATTGCTATCTTATTATAGTATTGTATAACTTGGGTGTATTATTTTACTAAAAGACCTTCTTCTCAACCTGTGTGAGAAGGGGAAAGAATGGGAAGAGAAGGCAGAGAAGATGAGTAAAGAATGGAGTGGTAGCTGCAGATGCAAATCATGTCCAGAGAGGAGGAGAAAAAGAAAGAGCATTTCAAGAAATAGAAACATGTCGAAGGCTCAAAAAGTGGGAAGCTGAAACATTTGTGGAACTGAAATAAAGCCAATGTAACCAGAGCTCTATTAGCAAAAGAGAGAATGGTTTGTGAGACAGAGCTGTGAATCAGAGAAAACAAGAGCATCATCGGTTACATTAAGGAGCTCAGTCTTTATCCTAAGTAAAGAAAGGGTGGATGGTTGGAAGGCAAGTTAAGTAAATATTACAAAATCTCGGTTGAGAAGGGTTGAGAAGCTGGCCCATGTGATTTATTATGTCTCACTCTATTTCTTGGCTTTCTTGCATTGAATTTTTTAAAAATTGAAGTATAGCTGATGTACAGTATTGTGTTATTTTAGATGTACCGCAGAGTAATTCAGTTGCATATTCTTTTTCAGATTCTTTTCCTTTATGGATTATTACAGAATATTGAATATGGTTTGCTGTGCTAGTCAGTAGGTCCTTGTTTGTTATCTATTTTATATATTGAAGTGTATACATATTAACCCCAAATTTCTAATTTATCCCTCCTTCCCTTCCCCTTTTATACATATGTCTGTAGATCTATTTCTGTTTTGTATTTAAGTTCATGTGTATCTTTTTTTTAGATTCTACATATTAAGTGCTATTACATGATATTTGTCTTTCTCTGGCTTACTTCACTTAGTATGATTATCCCTATGTCTATCCATGTTCCTGCAAATGGCATTATTTTATTCTCTTTAATGGCTGAGTGATATCCTATTGTGTATATATACATCTTCTTTATCCATTCATCTGTCAATGGACATTTGCCTTCCTTTCATGTCTTGGCTACTGTAAATAGACGTGCACTTAAACTTTTTAAAAATTTAAATTATCCAGATAATATATGAATATATTCTTAAAATAAAAATTTTCAACAATGCAAACTGGAAAGTTCCCCTGATTAATCACCCTTAATAATTCTTGAAACTTCCTCTCAGTTATTATGTATTCAGAATGTTTACATCAACAAATAATAAGAAAACCTGACAATCAATGACCTAAGCTAATTTGAGTTTGATAGGCAGCTATTCAAAGGAGAAAGGGAAAAATATACTCAACTGAATGCTGAGTTCCAGAGAGTAGCAAGGAGAGATAAGAGGCCTTCTTAAATGAACAATGCAAAGAAGTAGAGGAAAACAATAGAATGGGAAAGACTAGAGAACCCTTCAATAAAATTGTAGAGATCAAGGGAACTTTTTATGCAAGGATGGGCACAATAAAGGACGAAAATGGCAAGGACTTAACAGAAGCAGAAGAGATTTTTAAAAGGTGGCAAGAATACACAGAAGAACTATACGAAAAAAGGTCTTAATGACCAGGATAACCACGATGGTGTGGTCATTCACCTAGAGTTAGACATCCTGGAATATGAAGTCAAGTGGGCCGTAGGAAGTATTACTATGAACAAAGCTAGTGGAGGTGATGGAAGTCCACCTGAGCTATTTCAAGTCTTCAAAGATGATGCTGTGAAAGTGCTGCACTCAATATGCCAGCAAATTTGGAAAACAATGGCCATACGACTAGAAAAGGTCAATTTTCATTCTAATCCCAAAGAAGGGCAATGCCAAAGAATGTTCAAACTATCATACAGTTGTGCTCATTTTGCATGCTAGTAAGGTTATGCTCAAAATCCTTCAATCTAGGTTTCAGCAGGATGTGAATTGAGAACTCCCAGATGTACAAGCTGAGTTTAGAAAAGGCAGAGGAACCAGAAATCAAATTGCCAACATTTGTTGGATCATAGAGAAAGCAAAGGAATTCCAGAAAATCATCTACTTTTGCTTCATTGTCTACACCAAAGCCTTTGACTGTGTGGGTCACAGCAAACTGTGGAAAATTCTTAAAGAAATAGGAATACCAGACCACCTTACATGTCTGTCTCCCGAGAAACCTGTATGCAGGACAAGAAGCAACAGTTAGAACCAGACATGGAACAATGGACTGGTTCAAAATTGGGAAAGGAGTATGACAAGGCTGTGTGTTGTCACCTTGTTTATTTAACTTCTACACAGAGTACATCATGCTAAATGCCAGGCTGGATGAATCACAAGCTGGAATCAAGATTTCTCGGAGAAATATCAACAACCTCAGATATGCAGATGATACCACTCTAGTGGCAGAAAGTGAAGAGGGACTAAAGAGCCTCTTGATGAAGAAGGTGAAAGAGGAGAGTGAAAAAGCTGGCTTAAATCTCAACATTCAAAAGACAAAGATCATGGCATCTGGTCCCATCACTTCATGGCAAATAGAAGGGGAAAAAGTAGAAGCAGTGACAGATTTTCTTTTTGGGAGCTCCAAAATCACTGTGGATGGTGACTGCAGCCATGAAATCAAAGGTGCTCGCTCCTTGGAAGGATAGCTATGACAAACCTAATCAGTGTATTCAAAAGCAGAGACATCACTTTGTCAAAAAAGGTCCACACAGTCAAAGCTACAGTTTTTCCAGTAGTCATGTACAGATGTGAAAGTTGGACCATAAAGAGGGCTGACTGCCAAAGAACTGATGTTTTCAAATTGTGGTGCTGGAGAAGACTCTTGAGAGTCCGTTGGACAGCAAGATCAAACCAGTCCATCTTAAAGGAAATCAACCCTGAATATTCATTGAAAGGACTGATGTTGAAGCTGAAACTCCAATACTTTGGCCACCTGATGTGAAGAGCTGATTCATTGGAAAAGACCCTGATGCTGGGAAAGATTGAGGGGAAAAGGAGAAGAGTACAGCAGAGGATGAGATAGTTAGATAGCATCACTGACTCAGTGAACATGAGTTTGAACAAACTCCAAGAGACAGTGAAGGACTGGGAAGCAGTGCTGCAGTCCATGAGGTTGCAAAGAGTCAGACACAACTTAATGACTGAACAACAACAAGGCAGCTGTTAGCTTTGGTTTAGTGATGTCAAGTTGGCTGCCATGCTCCAAGCAGGGTATCCATCATTCACAAATCAGTGTGTGGCAATAGATCGTTAATTTTCACCATTGCATGGAATTCTGTTCTACAAATATACTACAGTGTATCCATTATTCTGTTAATGGACACTTGAGTTATTTCCAGTTTAGGAGATTTTGTTTTGTTTGCATTTTCTGTTTTTGCTATTATAAGCATAGTCTTAAACAAGTCTTCTGGTGTACAAATTACACAAATTTATCTAGGTAATATCTAGAAGTAGGTCTGCTGAGTAACAGAGTTTCTATATCTCAATTTTATTTTATTATGCCTTTTATATAAATCATGCCAAAGAGTACATATTGTTCTGCGTCTTTGCTGCTACTGCTAAGTCGCTTCAGTCATGTCCGACTCTGTGCGACCCACAGACGGCAGCCTACCAGGCTTCCCGTCCCTGGGATACTCCAGGTAAGAACACTGGAGTGGGTTGCCATTTCCTTCTCCAATGCATCAAAGTGAAAAGTGAAAGTGAAGTCACTCAGTCATGTCCGACTCTAGCGACCCCATGGACTGCAGCCTACCAGGCTCCTCCATCCATGGGATTTTCTAGGCAAAAGTACTGGAGTGGGGTGCCATTGCTTTCTCCGTCTATGTCTTTAATATATTACAAAAGCTCAAAGATGTCTTCTATATTTCTCACTACTCACCCCAGCACCATTTATTCATCTAACAAATATTTATTGAGTACCTACTATGTACCAGGGTCAAGTTGGAAACATTTCCTTGAGATTTCCTCTGAAATTTCTTCCCTCCCTATCCTACATAATGGCCCTTAGTTCTGATCCTTCAGTTTATTATTAATACTTTACAAGCCAGTCTTATCCCAAGAATAAGGCCCCTGCCAGCCCACAATGTGCTTTTATGCTAGTTGGAAAACGTATCCAATCACATGACAGGGCTGTACACAGCCGGCACTGCGTGGTCCTTGGTGAGCAGAGCTCGGCCTGTATTTCAGTCCTCTCACTGCCTCAGCAGACACTCCTTTGCAGGGACAACCTGTTCAACTGTATAGAGCAGCCCTGCCCCAGAGAGCTAGCTGATAGATGCAAATTTCTCTTGAACTCTCTCTGAACCTGGCTATACTCAAAGATGCTCTCCCTTCACCTCTGTTATTCTCTCTTTTATCTATTGCACTAAACAGACTGTAGGAGAAGTCCATACTATTTGCCATGAAGAAAAGTGGCACCAGTCAATTCTTTTAAGTTCTGTGGCTCAAATTCATGCTTTGTCAGTAAAGCAACCCAGACACCCAAGCCATAATGATTCAGCTTGGCTTGGATGTAGAACTGGTGTACGAGCCAGAAACAACCTCCGTGGGGTAGCAGTGAAAGATACCAGGTGCCTCTGATGTGGCTTCACCCAACCGTTGTCTACTGGCCCAATTTCTGTGGATGTCAAGTGACAAAAGAGAAGCCAATCAAACCGTCTCTTTGAGACCTACACATGACAGATGAGTAAAGGACAAATTACTCCCCTTTAATGAGCCTAAGTAATAGTGAGAAAATTTTGATTTTTAGTGATACTCAGAGTTGCACTTTGTCCCAAGTAGGGAAATTTGGGGCCTGAGGCAACTTCCCTTGTATACAACGTCCAATGGAGAATGAAATCTGTGTGCCTCTTCCTTATACTAATTGGTCATTTCCTCTACTTCTAAGTATCAACTGTCTCCTGTCATTTTCTAAGTTCTGCTTTTTCTCTCTAACCAGTTGCTAACTTCCTCAAGATCACTTCCTTGTGAATTCTTTAACCCCTGGCAGAGTGCTGAACACACACATAACAAGGATTCAGTAAATATTTGAGAGGTTGAATAACTTCTTAAAAACTGTTAATAGTCCAACCTAAAACATTTAAGTGTAAAGGAACACATAACCATCATAAAAATGTAAACAATACAAGTTGGAATTCATGTGCTTTTTTTCCTCCCACACTCTTAACTACCTCTGCTGAAGGATTATAATTGTTAACACTTTTTTTGTGTGTTCTCAGACCTCTTACTTGCACAGACATATTCATCTATAAGGTTTTTTTCCTTACATAAAAGTGAATCATATATGGCTAATTCATGTTGCTGTATGGCAGAAACCAACACAATTTTGTACGGTAATTATCCTCCAATTAAAAACAAATTTAAAAATGAAATAATTTTTAAAATGAATCATATAAAAATGAATAATTGTTCATTTGAACAATTATGAATGAACAAATGAAAAATTTTGTTCATTTGAACAAATGAATAAAAATGAATCATTGTTCTGCAACATGCCTTTTTCAAACAATTTCTTGGTCTGTTTTTTCACGTCACTGTGTGTGGCATGTACCTCATTGTTTTAGATGGCTGCTTCCATATTGTCCCTTCCATAGGATGAATTTCCTAAAATAACCATCTATAGTTGAATATTTAGATAGTCTCCAAGTCTTCACTGTTATAAATAATGCTACAATGAAAACCCTGGTACATATATTCTTGCACACCTTGGTGATACTTTTAAAGGTTAGGGACCCAAGTGTAGAATTACTGTGGAACTTATACTGATGTTTTGAAAAGGACATTCAGTTAGGAAAGTCAAAATACTAGGCTTGATTCTGCCACTTCTAATCTATAATACTCTGAGCAAGTCACTTTGACTCCATGAGATTATTTTATTTCATCTGTAAGAGAAGGAAAAATCTCAGTGTGTTTCATAGGGTTAATTATGAAAATCAAATGGCAAAACTGAAGCATCACAATTGCTTAATATTAGGTTTCAGTTTCGTTTTAGCTGAATAGGGGTATTTCTTGAGCCTTTTTGTGATTTGCTGAATCTCATTACATGACTTCCAATCTTCAGTAGTGACTGAAATGTTCCTCTTTTGAACACAGTATAGGGAACCAAGTAGAAGAGTATTATTGAAATCAAATAGACGGATCATTGCATCCTGTGGAAATAAGACTTATTCTTTGAAAAGATGAATTCAGATCCCAGTTTTGATTATCCCTAGAAAAGCATGAAAGTGACCATAATAAACTTCAAAAACAGAAATACAAAGAAAATATCTGCTCTAGAATCCTATAAGGTCATAGGCAAAGAAGTCCGTAAGACCTTTGTAGTCAAAAGATTCCATTGTAAAATATCTTTAACAATTAAAAAAGTTCTTGTGTCCCTCATTCTGTTATCAAAAGACCTGAGCTTCAATTCTGGCTTTACCGCTTGGTCTGTGAGTAAAAGCCTACATTTTCCTCATTTGCAAAATAAGTGAAGTGAAGTCGCTCAGTCGTGTCTGACTCATTGCGACCCATGGACTGTAGCCCACCAAGCTTCTCCATCCATGGGATTCTCCAGGCAAGAATACTGGAGTGGGGTGCCATTTCCTTCTCCAAAATAAAGGGACTGAATTAGACCATCTTTAAGTTCCCTTTTAATCAAACAATAGTCAAAATTATAATAGCTACATGTGAAACATGTTCACTGTGTTAGAACAGGCACTTTTCTAATTGTTTTCGGTATGTTGATTCACATTTTATCTTCACAGTAAACCTATGAGGCTTGCACTACTATTATTGTATGATTTTTATTTCAAAGCTTTATTGACATAAATTTATTTGGAGGTGCTTTTTCCTTTTTTGAGAAAAAATTTTAAAATGGAAACTTTTATTAGTTTTTCTACTGCTACATAACAGATTACCCCCAAAATTTTCAGCTTAAACAATAAACATGTATTATCTCATGTTATTTCTGCTTAGCTGTGTGGTTCTGGGTCAGGGTCTCTCATGAACTCGGAGTCAGGTCGTGGGCAAGGGCTGCAGTCATGTGAAGGGGCTGACAGTCAGCTTCCACGTTCACTCGTGGCTATTGCTAAGAGAGTTCAGTTTCTCCTCATAAAACTTGGTAGCTGGTTGCTTAGAATGGGAAATCTGAGAGAAAGACACAGAACCCAAGATGGAAGCTGAAGTTTTCTGTCTCAACCACTCTCCTAATCTTGGAGGTGACATTCCGTCACTTCTACCATAAATGGCCCCCTCTTTTGCCCACCTTTTAATTGCTCCCTCCACTCGCACCTCATTGTTCTTCTCAGCACTTGACAGGCTGAAGTCCTCCCTTCCCAAATATGGCCTTCCTTTGAGACCTTGCTCCTCCATCTGACTTAATCTTATTTATCCTCAGGCACAAACATCACTTCCTCAGAGAAGCGTTTCCTTTCATCCATAGCACCTATTATTTTCCTTCATAACATTTACCTAAGTACATATTTCTTAATTATTTGTGGGTCGACCTCCCCTACTATGTGGTCAGCTCCAAGAGATCAGGGACCGAGGACCTAACATAAAACAGGCACTTGGGACATATTTGTTGGCTGAATCAATGATTTCTAGCCTTCAGCCTCACTTTCCATGCCTACACCTGATGAGGATTTCTAAGTGAAAAGCCTGTCACCCTCTTCTCCAGCTTGAAAAATGCAGTTGGCTCCTCTGCCTGTGAAATAAAGTCCACTCTTCTTAGCAGAGCATTAAAAGGTTCTGTGAAAATAACTCTCCCCTACCCTTAAAGCAAAACAAACACCACGTCTAATAGAGGAAGCAGAAGAAGAGATACACAAATCAGTCGATACTAATTATTCACTGACAGCCTGAGTAGAAGAAGTCATGGAGGAAGAGTTTAGAAGTCATACATAAAAGAGGTTATGTAATTATTTATACATTTTATCCTTATTTTTACTTTTTCTTCATGCTCTTTTTCTTCCGCAAGAAAACTTTTACCTATTGTTTAAAGGGAAGGGACACTAACATTTCATCAAGCATTTGCAAGATGCCAGGCATTCAGCTAAATGCTACCTCTACTTTATCCATTTAATATAATTTTCCTCAAAACCTAGAGTAGGTATCACCTGCTCTTTCAAAAATAAAATGACTGAGGTCAAAAATATCAAATATACCAAGGAAAATAAAGTGTTCTGGTGAGTTCTGTGTTACTAGGAAGTACAAAAGGCTGGTACAATATGCATGCCTCTTATTACTTACATGAGGTCATGGGTCATCCTTAGTCACGCATCTCATGTCTGATACTCTTAATGTGCCAGTCTTCCTCCGAAACTCCTTTCCCATCTCTCTCTTCATTCCCTCTCTTGCTCTTCTCTTTCTCTGGACTTGCCTCTCTTTTCCTTGCTCTCTCTTCATCTCATTTCCTTCTGTTTTTTTCATTTTTCTCTCTGCCTGCCTCTTAAGCCCATCATTAGCTTCATTGTCACCTGCTAAGCCAAAAAAGTTACTGATGGCATGTCTAAACTGAAGTGAGAGTAAGCAGAAAGACTTCCTTTAGTTCCTGAGCTAGAATTATGACAAAGTGTGTGTGTGTGTGTGTGTGTGTGCTTAGTTGCTCAGTCGTGTCTGACTTTTTGTGACCCCATCAACTGCAGCACTCCAGACTCCTCTGTCCATGGAATTCTCCAGGCAAGAATACTGGAGTGGGTAGCCATTCCCTTCTCTAGGGCATCTTCCCAACCCAGGGACTGAACCCAGGTCTCCTGCATTGCAGGCAGATTCTTTACTAACTGAGTCACAACAAAGTATAATGTGACCCAAAGAGATAAAGTCATATACTCTTTCCAGGCTTTGAGCTTCCAATATGTTGGAGATAGCAGCCACTGAGCACTTGATGAGGTTCTAGTCATTACTGGTAATACTAATGTTCTCTTGTTCCCATTTTGAGAAAAAAAAAAAAAAGGACTTATAACCAGGAGATGTTAGCTTTTTATCAATGTGCAGAAGTGTAGAGGGAAGTTTCCCTGAGACTTGAAACTTCAGAGTAGAAGCAGAAGAAAGATTTTCTTGAAAGAACAGAAATAGGATGTGGAAATCTGAAAGGACCATAATGTGGAAAATTCAAGATGAGACTGGTGGTCCTAAAATTCTTCCCATTCATTAGGTCCTGAGAATGCAAAGGATGCTTTGGAAAACCAGATTACTAATAATGCAGGAGGTTTTATACTCTGAGGATTTAAATCAAGGTCGTCCTCCATTTTGATGCTTGTTTCTAATTTTCCACTTTTAGGCAAACGAGAAGAAACCAAAAGGTTAAATCATTCCTTTGGCTTTATTTCAAGAAAAAGATATTCATTTATTTGCAAAACTTTTCAAGTGCTTTCTGAATACCAGACTCCATATTTAAACAAACCAAATCTTAGAGATCAAGCAGATGCTATAAATCATCAAAATAGTTCCCTATTCCCCCACCTCCCGGGCAAACAAACAGGCATTAAAAGAAAATTAGTATTGAAGAACAGAGCTAGTGGGTAGGTGGTTTATAGCTTGTGGGTTGATGATCTGACAACATTTAGCAGAGAACTTTGCTGACTGGCAAAAAGCAGTGAGTTGCTAAACACTGAGAAATTGTTATGAACACTGAAGGGGGAAGGCATTATTTCCTGGAAAAGGGGGCAGTGTTTGAAGGCTGTAGCCCTAAAACTTTCAGGATCTGCATCTCATAAGCAGGTATCTTTCCTTGATTAAGAAAAAAATTAGATTCCAGCCAGGAACCACCCCTTCCTTTTCAACAGGCTCTTACCACCCTGAATTAATCACACACCTTGTTTGCTCATTAAGTCTCAGTGTCATTTTGATGCATATATTATGACAACAATACATACAAAGCTACAATATTCAATCTGCTTAAAGGATGTTAAGGCTATACTTTGGAGATGGGAAACTGAATCATCCGATTGATTCAGGAAATGAGTTCCCTGGCCTGTTACACAGTCATTGGAAGAACAAAAGGGAAAGTGAACCCCCTGGGGCTTAAATCTGAAGGGAACTCTTGGCTTTCCACTGTACTTTCAGGAATAAAATAGTGACGGTAGGCATAAGGGAGTCTTATAAAATGGCATGCCCAAAATTTCTGTCTTTTTTTTTTTTTTGGAGTAACTGCATGTTACTGGGTACGTGAATGAGCTGGACTCAGGGGCAAAGGAAACTCACTTTGTTCATTTTTTCCGCTGCTCTTTCAAATCTCCTCTGTCAAATTATTCTTCTCCAACCTTGGATGAAATCTGAGGCAGAGATTTGGGTTTTTCTGGTCATTTCATGTATTTAAAAGCTCAGTACCATTTAATATTAAAACATTATGGTCTCATTCGATTCTAAGTTTCACTTTATGTCCCTATCCACCCCTGCTGCCTCCATCCTCAGGCCTGAACCAGGCTTACAAGCCCTGAATGGGAAATGGCTCCGTGGGTTTGTGTGAAATGGGGCAGGGTTGGGTGATGGAGGGGGTTCTTCCTAGATCCACTGAATTTTACACTTTCTATCTGCTCTTTGACCCCACTCCAGTACTCTTGCCTGGAAAATCCCATGGACGGAGGAGCCTGGTAGGCTGCAGACCATGGGGTCGCGAAGAGTCGGACACGACTGAGCGACTTACTTTCACTTTTCCCTTTCATGCATTGGAGAAGGAAATGGCAACCCACTCCAGTGTCCTTGCCTGGAGAATCCCAGGGACAGGGGAGCCTGGTGGGCCGCCGTCTATGGGGTCGCACAGAGTCGGACACAACTGAAGCGACTTAGCAGCAGTAGCAGCAGCATCTGCTCTTTGTGGCTCCTCTATGGTCTGATTAATGGAGGAGGTGATTCCAGGACAAAGGCAGTGTTCTCTGCCTGGTACAGTTGACTTTGTGAGTTCTTACTATGGTGGGCCTCCAATCTCCAGTTTCCTTTCACAGAAAAGTATTTCAGATTGATGACCAGGATTTTCACCACCTCCCACTCCAACCACTGCATCTCAGCTTGAGGCTTTAGATGGCTCACGACCCTGCCTTTAGAAAAACTATTGTGGTGGAGTCTCTTTTAAGATGACCCAAATCCAGTTCTTTTTGATGTAACCTACATGCTGCTTCCCTGGTGGCTCAGCTGGTTCGATACCTGGGTCGGAAAGATCCCCTGGAGAAGGGAATGGCAACCCACTCGAGTATTCTTGAGTGGGAGATCCCACGGACAGAGGAACCTGGTGGTCCATGGGGTCACAAGAGTCGGACACGACTGAGTGACTAAACCATAGCCGCACCCCACGCAACCTCTTTATTACCCACTTCAAATTCTTCTTTCTTTTTCTTTCAAAGTGAATTTTTTTTAAGCACTTCACCAGACACAAGATCTGCTGGTACATTTTAAAAAGATGATTATTATTATATTTTGGCCACACTGCACTGCAAGCAGAATCTTCATTCCCGAACCAGTGGAATCACAGAGTCTTAACAACTAGACTGCCAGGGAAGTCCTCAGACCCTTATTTCTAATCGCATCAATCAGAGTTCTCCAAACAAACAGAAACAGTGTGAGAGAGAAAGATAAATGAAGCTATATACAGAAAATTTTTTCACATTTTAAAAAACTTTATTATAGACATTTAAAAACATATATGAAAGATGAGGAAATAATTTAAAATGAACTGATGTATACAACTTCCACAATCATCAACACGCTGTCATTTCTGTCTCATCTAGGCCCGTAGCCACCAGCATCCCTGTCCTTCTACCCCAGAACTATTTTGAGCAAATCCCAGGTTATCATATCACTTTTATGTAAATCACTTTTTTTTATTATATAGCTCAAAGAGATACAGATTTTTAAAATAAAAAACACAATCAAAATTGCTACAACTAAAAATCAACAAAAGAATTCTTAATACCGTGCAATGCCCAGTCAGTATTTACCTTATCCTAATTTTCCTATTTTTTTTAAGGTTTATTTGAATGGGGAGCCACAAAAGGTCATACAATGTGATTACTTGATATTTCTTATGTCTTTTCAAATATAATGTTCCCTTTGAAAACATGTTACTCAAACTGGGACTTGAACCCACATGCCAGGACTCAAACCTAGCCAAAACCCAGACTGCAACTTGAACCTGTGGTCTTTTAACTGAGATCACGCCTGGTCTCAGGATTTAATGAAGTTCTTGATGTCTCATCACAGAAAGAACTCACTGAGATACAAGGTGGTAGGTAGAAAGTGGACTTATTTAGAGAGAAACACTCTCTCTAAATATGAGAGGGCTTCCCTCATAGCTCAGTTGGTGATTGAATCATCTGCCTGCAATGCAGGAGACCTGGGTTTGATTCCTGGGTCAGGAAGATCCCCTGGAGAAGGAAATGGCAACCCACTCTGGTATTCTTGCCTGGAGAATTCCATGGACAGAGGAACCTGATGGGCTACAGACCATGGGGTCGCGAGAGTCGGACACAACCTAACAACTAAACCACCACACTCCATCGGTTTTCCCAGGTGGCGCTAGTGGTAAAGAACCCGCCTGCCAATGCAAAAGACATAAAGCACGCAGGTTTGATCCCTGGGTCAGGAAGATCCCCTGGAGAAGTGAGTGTCTATACACTCTACTATTCTTGTCTGGAGAATTCCGTGGACAGAGGAACCTGGCAGGCTACAGGCCATGGGGTCCTAAAGAGTCGGATGTGGCTGAGTGACTATCACTTTCACTTGAAACTGTCATAGCACCCATGAGTGTGTTGTTTTGCTTATGTGTTACAATGAGTGTATACCAAAGCTCAAGGTCTACTAGAAGTCAAATCTTTCACCATCTTGGATCTAGTTAATTCTAAAAAGTTTTGTCATTATTTTAAAGATTGTGTCCTACCCTCTTCCCTCCTGTTTCACCTCCACTGTTATTTTTTTGAACTCCCAGGGCGCTATTTAACACAAGATATTTATTATAAGGAATTGACTTACACAATTACAAAGGCTGATGAATCCCAGACTTACATTCACCAAGTTGGAGACCCAGAAAAGCTGATGGTGTAGTTCTAGTCTGAAGACTAGGAGGTTGAGACCCGGGAAGAACTGAGGTTTCAATTCAGTTTGAAGGCAGGAATAAATAATGTATCAGCTCTAAGGCAGTTAGCCAGGAGAAATCCTCCCTTACTTGTGGGAGGGTCAGACTTTTTTGATCTTTTCAGGATTTCTTCTTCAACTGACTGGGTGGGACACACCCACTTTAAGGACGGCAATCCACTTTACTCAGTCTTCAATTCAAATGTTAATCTTATCCAGAAAAACCCACCCAGACACAACCAGAATAATGTTTAGCCAAAAGTCTGGGCATCCCACAGCCCAGTCAAGCTAACGCATAAAATTCACCATCACACCAACTCCATTCACCCTCCCACCACAGCCCCCTTAACAAGTCTCTTTCCACTCAAAAGTTTTCACTTGTGGGACAGGAACTAATTTCTGATTCTTCCCAATCACACGCCAGGCTCTCCAAGTGGATCTCTGAAACCTTCCTGTTACTGAGTATAAGCTTAGTCTGCTCATTGCACGACAGGCCAATGAATCCTCCAAGAGACAAGACAAAGAATATGACTATTTGGAAAGCCAGCTGACCCAGAAGATGGCAAAATAATGTCTTAAAATAACCGTCTTATGGGGGTATGGGTGCCAGATTCTTTTGTAGAACCAGAGAGAAGTAAGGAGAAACTAAAGTCAAAAGGCAGACTAGAGAGGGAGAGAGGCAGTGAGGAAGTAAAGTAAAAAGAGCCTTCAGTCTAGCAAAACATCTCCAGGAAGGGCCAGCCTTTGAAAGGGATGCATTAATCTCTCTCTCTCTTTTTTTTTTTGCAGCCATTCACAGATGGTCCAGAAAATTTGGAAAACTCAGCAGTGGCCACAGGACTGGAAAAGGTCAGTTTCAATGCCAATCCCATAGAAAGGCAGTGCCAAACATTTTCAAACTACTACACAATTGCCCTCATTTCACATGGTAGCAAGAGAAGTGAAAGTCACTCGGTCATGTCCGACTCTTTGCTACCGCATGGACTATACAGTCCATGGAATTCTCCAGTCCAGAATACGGAAGTGAGTAGCCACTCCCTTCTCCAGGGGATCTTCCCAACCCAGGGATCGAGCCCAGGTCTCCTGCTTTGCAGGTGGATTCTTTACCAGCTGAGCTACAGGGGAAACCCATGCTAGCAAAGTAATGTCCAAAATTCTCCAAACAAGGCTTCAACAGTATGTGAACCGATAACTTTGAAATGTTCAAGCTGGGTTTAGAGAAGGCAGAGGAACCAGAAATCAAACTGCCAACATCCGTTGGATCATAAAAAAAGCAGGACGATTCCAGAAAAACATCTATTTCTGCTTCATTGACTATACCAAAGCCTTTGACTATGTGGATCACAACACACTGTGAGAAATTCTGAAAGAGATGGGAATACCAGACCATCTCACCTGCCTCCTGATAAACCTATATGCAGGTCAAGAAGCAACAGTTAGAACCGGACATGGAACAACGGACTGGTCCAACAGGCCTCCATACTCACATCATACAGGTGTACAAACTGGAAAAGGTACCCTGTCCCCAGGTCTTCAAGACGGTCTACTTGCAATGATTATGAAAGTGTCACAAAATACTGACTATGTAACAAGATACTTAACTGCCATTCCACCATCTCCCAGAGTTTGCTTATGGGCATCTAGAATATTTAAAGTCTAGAAAGAGAAAGAGAGTTCTGTCTCTCTGGCCTATTACCCCAAACCTAGAGCCTACTCCTTCAGTTCCCATCTCCTGTCTAAGGTCCTACATCTTCCTCTAGCAACTAACATAGAGAATTGATTCACCCTTCAGCCAAGAGGTCTTGACTTTACTTTTGCAGAGCTTAGTGATATAACTAGATATCCATATAATATAATAATCTACACAGTAGACACACACATGGTAATAGAAAATAATTTCCTTTTAAAGTTGCTAAGATACACACATATATAGTTGTTGCTTATTTTAAGGCCATGTTAATTTCAGTAAGAACAAATTTCAGTTATCCAAATGGCTGAAGAGGTATGAAATTGGATAATAGATTGTATCTGCTGCTCTCTTTGCCAACTTCAGCTTTTATAATATCACATGTAAAACAAGAGGAAAATAGTATAAAGTTGATTTGGTTTTTCAGTGTAACACTCACTAGATATGATGTCATATTTCCTGAAACATCAATGAAAAGAGAAAGTTTGGTTTTTCAAATGGGTTGGCCCAATGTAAATACAGCTATTTCCAACAACATCAGACCTAGCCATTTTTTAGTCTCCCCACCCTTAGTAAAAGTGTATTTCTTAAAACATGGTCTTTATTGCAATATTTTGTACTATGTTTAATTCTCAATATGTTCTGAGATTTAAGTTAAAAGCAAGCTTTAATTCTAAATAAAAAAGAAAACAGTTTTTAAGATATATCTTTGTAATTGCAATATAGAATATCCAAATTATTTTTTAAAATTTAGCCTGTTACCGTTTAAACTTTCTTAGTGTAAAATATACCATATCTTTACAATAGTGTGTATAGGGATACATGCTATTCAGAGAAGAAGAATAAATGAAGAGCTATGTATCTACTATCCATCTTAAGAAATAGAACATACCCAATACCTAGAAGTTTCCTTTCTACCTCTCCCTGGAGATGCCCCTTTCCCTGTTCACCACAAGTAACCATATGTTGAAACTTTGTTAATAATTCTATGTTTCTATTATTTGCTTTATCATATATGTGTATTCCTAAGCAATATACCATCTAATTTTGCCTTCATTTCCAATTGATGTAAAAAAAAATCTAACACATATATTTGTGTATGATTTGCTTTTCTGTTTGAAATTTACCATCCATTGATACACAAAGCTGCAATTCATTCAGTTTTGCTACTCTGCAGTATTCCTTTGTATGAGTAGACCACAATCTAGTTATCCATTCTACTACCGATGGGTATTTGGACCGTTTTCCGTTTTTCTGTTTTTGCCTTTTTATGAGCGATGCTGCTCTGGGATTTTAAGATTCACGTCTCCTGTGTACACGTGCATAAGCTTCTCTAGAGTATAAACTTAGAAGTGAAGAGTTTTAGTATTCATCAAAGTACAAAATAGGTGAAGAAATCAAAGCAATGTCAAACCACAGTATTCACAGAACATACGTTCGATGACGATGATTTACTTGCTGAATAATGACAGAAATAGGAGAGTCCATACTTTGCTTACTAGTTCCAGCTCCAGTCCTTAATGTCACTGATCTCACAGAAAGAAGTTTCAAGAAACTTAGCACAAGTCCCCAGGTCTTCCCAGATAGAGACAAGAGCTAAGAGGATGGAAGGCTTAATGAAGGGATTATCAGTTGATGGTAAATGTTTGCCAAATATTGATACAAGAACTGACTGCTTATGGGGAAGAAATACGGGCTGGATAGGACTAAGAAAGCTTGACTTCTAAGCTGCTCCTATCTATAGATGGCTATGTGGTTTTGAGAAAATTAGGTTTTATCACCGATTGTCCATTTTCATGTCCATAAAATATGGAGTTTGGATTCAATGACCTTTGGGTCACTTCCTGCTCTTATTCTGGTTCAGTGAGTTTAAATTCTTTGGGAAACGACAGCTTTGCTCGCCCCCTAGTGGTTTCTTCTGGCCTTGCAACTGCAGAAACCGATTTAAAACGGGTGATCGCCTCTCAAAAATATCCCTGTACAGTATATTTTAGGCATTATAATTAAAAGGCATGAAAATGAAAGGAAGCTTTTTGTGAAATTATCAAATTTTTTGAAACATACAAATAAAAAAGGTTTTCATTGACAAGAATTAATATTTTGTTTTATTAATAATATCCTTGATTTATAAATTTAAAATTTTTGCATTAATTTTAATAACTTTAATACAAAATGAGAAAAAAGTTCTGCTTTCATCCCCCAAGATGTAAAAAGAAATCAGTTACTGCATCTCTCTTGTACTAAATTAATGCCATTAATTTTTATTTAAGTAGATAAAAGACCAGAAAGTTACTGAAGATTAAAGAAAATAACTTACATAGTACCCTGCCCATAGCAGACATTCAATACAGGTTAAATGGGTGTGAATCTTCAACTGAGAAAAAACAATAACACGTTTTTTCTTTCCAGCTGCAACTTGAGTTGTCCAGTGGATTGAAAGTAAAAGAGAATGGCATTGATCTATTTTGTAAAACAAGAGAGTTCCAGAAAAACATCTACTTCTGCATTATTGGCTATGCCAAAGCCTTTGACTGTGTGGATCACAACAAGCTGTGGAAAATTCTTCAAAAGATGGGAATATCAGACCACCTTACCTGCCTCCTGAGAAATCTATATGCAGGTCAAGAAGCAACAGTTAGAACTGGACATGGAACAATGGACTGGTTCCAAATAGGGAAAGGAGTACGTCAAAACTGTATATTGTCACCCTGCTTATTTAGCTTATATGCAGAGTACATCATGAGAAATGCTGGGCTGGATGAAGCACAAGCTGGAATCAAGGTTTGCCAGTAGAAATATCAATAACCTCAGAAATGCAGATGACACCACCCTTATGGCAGAAAGCGAAGAATGAAAGAGCCTCTTGATGAAAGTGAAAGAGAAGAGTGAAAAAGCCGGCTTAAAACCCTACGTTCAAAAAGCTAAGATCATGGTATCCGGTCCCATTACTTCATGGCAAATAGATGGGGAAACAATGGAAATAGCGACAAACTTTATTTTCCTGGGCTCCAAAATCGTTGCAGATTGTGACTGCAGCCATGAAATTAAAAGATGCTTGCTCCTTAGAAGAAAAGCTATGACCAACCTGCTGCTGCTGCTGCTAAGTCACTTCAGTTGTGTCCAACTCTGTGCGACCCCATAAACGGCAGCCCACCAGGCTCCCCCGTCCCTGGTATTCTCCAGGCAAGAACACTGGAGTGGGTTGCCATTTCCTTCTCCAATGCATCAAAGTGAAAAGTGAAAGTGAATTTGCTCAGTCATGTCCCACTCCTAGCGATCCCATGGACTGCAGCCTACCAGGCTCCTCCACCCATGGGATTCTCCAGGCAAGAGTATTGGAGTAGGGGGCCATTGCCATCTCCATGACCAACCTAGATAGCATATTAAAAAGCAGAGACATATTAAAAAGCAGAGACAACAAAGATCCCTCCTGTCAAAGCTATGGTATTCCCAGTAGTCATGTATGGATGTGAGAGTTGGACCATAAAGAAGGCTGAGTGCCAAAGAATTGATGCTCTTGAACTGTAGTGTTTGAGAAGACCCTAGAGAGTCCCTTGGACTGCAAGGAGATCCAACAAGTCCATCCTAAAGGAAATCAGTCCCGAATATTCACTGAAAGGACTGATGCTTCAGATGAAGCCACAATACTTTAGCCACCTGATTCGAAGAGCCGACTCATTAGAAAAGACCCTGATGCTGGGAAAGATTGAAGGCAGGAGGAGAAGGGGATGACAGAGGATGAGATGGTTGGATGGCATCACCGATGCAATGGACATGAGTTTGAGCAAGCTTTGGGAGATGCTGAAGGACAGGGGAAGCCTGGTGTGCTGCAGTCCATGGGGTTACAAAGTCTGACACGAGTGAGTGACTGAACTCAACTGAACTGATTTTGTAAAACTCTTGGGAACAGACTTAACCACTTTTAACACTAAATTTATTTGCAAGGAGGGAATAAAATTCCTGATGCTTGTTGAAATGACAGGGACATCATAAAAATTAGTAAATATAATGTTATTAAAGAATATCATATTCCTTATAGAGCAGTGTTATGTAAAGACTCAGGTCAGTAACATCAGAAACTGGCTACAAGGGCACTACAAAATGCATTACCTGTCATTTTTGAAATAGAGTATAAAATCCCAACAAGAAAAATAGCCCTGCTCACAAAACTAGAAAATGTAATTTTTCTTCAAAGAGAGGAGAATTAGAAAAACGAAGACTGAAGACTCTCACCTTTGAATTTAAACATCAAATCAATATATAAAAGAAAAGAATCAGGCTCTGAGCCCTGAATGTTTTTGTCCTTTTGGCATTGTAATGAATAAATGGAAAATAAGTTTAATTATATAAAGATACTTAGAAGTGTAATTTTTGTTTTTCTGTTGTTGTCTTTTCAACAGTGGAGCCGCCTGAAGAAATCTTTGTCTGTGCTCTCTCTAATCTGCTCACCTGACTCTCACAGAGACGGCCCCATTGAGGGGGAAAGAATGAGCTTCAAATTAGAGAAGCTACACTGCAGCTCTGGCTCCACCTCTTTAAATTAGAAGTGACCTTGGGTGAGCCCCTTGAGCTCTCTGGGACTCACTCTTTTCTATTTTCTATAAAATAGAGCTTTGATAACAGCAGTAGCTCCCCCACAGTGCTGTAATTAAGAGTGCATAAATTCTCTTTAATGACTGCTATTTCCAATGTTAATGATTTTTTCATAGCTTTATTTGTTATTATTTGTCTACGCAACTTATCCCTCTGTCTTTATCAAGTCTTGATGATTTTACCCTCACTCCGCTCTTCCCCTATACTCCCACAACTTCTGCCTTGGATTTCACCAGGAACATTCTACTCATGGCCCCACGCCTCCCTAAAGCCCACCCCTCTCTCCCAGCTCCAGTGAAACCACTCCACCAACAGGGTGACATTCCTCCGGGGAAAATGTGGTTGCACCTTTCCAGTGCTTCTCGGGCAAGAATACAGGAGTGGTAGTCATTTCTTTCTCCAGGGGATCTTCCCTAGCCAGAGTTCAAACCATCATCTCCTGCATTGGCAGGCGGATTCTTCACCACTTGAGCCACCTGGGAAGCTCCATCCCTGAGGAATAAAATCTCAATTCCTCCACACCCAGCCCTGCCTACCTGCTGCACTGTATCTTCTGCGGGTCCTTTCTGGCACTTTGCAGGTTCATAATTCCATAACTGTCTCTTTTTTCCCTGCCTCCAGGCATTTGCACATGTACTTCTCCTGCCAAACAGGCCCTCCTCCTCCTCCTAGTGACTCTAGTACAATTATTTTTCTGCAGAATCTTCTCACCAACTGCTGGTAACATTCTACTTATTCTTCACCTCTTATTTCAAACACTCTCCCTTTCACATGCTCCCTTTGCTCTATGTTGAGGTTTTCAGAGTTTTTACTGTACTTCTCTTCCTCTTTCAGAATGTGGATCCCTAAAGAGGATGGATCACCTATTTTCATATTACCCAATGCCTGAACCTGTTAAATAAAATGTAACATTTTATTGTTGTTGCTTGAATGACTACTTTCTAGTACACTTAGCTCCGGACCAACTTCACTTTATACATCTTACTAATTACAACAAGCTTATCTTGGGACAGCATTACTGTATCAAATACAGCATTGCTCTTTAAGCTAGGGTTTTTATAATTAGGAGGAACAGAGGATTACTCAAGCTAAGGCAAGGGAACGGGTGGGGTTGGGGTTGTTTTACAGACTCTGCAGGGATAGCGTGGGGATCCCAGAGGAAGCCTCAAGAGAAACAGAGCAGATTCTCGGTCTCGCGTCTCGTCTTCACATCATCCCATACATTTTCTGTAGTCCTTTTTTCCCAGCTCCATCTGTTTTCAGTTTCCTGATAACTTGTCTCTGAATTCTGGCTACAATTCGGATCCCCAACATCCCTTCGCCCTTTGCCCTGACTACTTTCTGTCTTTTCTCAAATTTCAGATCCACATGAGAGGACTCTTAATAGCTCATCTCCTTGGGCCAAGCCACATTCATTCAGTCGTTAAATTTTTATGGAACACCTAATATATGCTAGGCACTCTTCTAGGTGCTGGGATAAAAGCAGTGGAAGAGACATAAAAAATCTCTGCTGCCACAGAGCTCACTTGCTGTTGGTGACGGGCAAGTCCCTGAGCCGGCTGTCCTTAGATCAGATGCCGCATTTCAGCACCATCCTCTGTGGCTGGCTGCGGGAGGCAGGGTCATGTACAAAATGTGGCCACCTGGTTACCAAAAATTGAGCATCGCAGAGTCCCTAAAAGGAGGGATGAGCAGGCATGGAGACTTTGGTGCGGTTTTAGTTTGAACCTCCTTTTTCCTACTCATATCCCCTTATTTCCTTCACATCTTAAATATCTCATATGTGGTTTTAATCTTATTCTTTTGATCTGATCTTCTTTGATCCATCAAGGCCACCATGATGTCTGAATGCATTCTTAAATCTCCTAAGTATGTGTAATCTTGAAAGGGTCTAGGGTCTGTAATGTTTTTTAATGCCTGAGTAGTGTAACCCAAGGGAGGATGGATAACTTTCTACTCTTGATTTAATGTGTACCAGCTCACTCTGCAATTACTAGATGTTGTTATTCCCATTTATATCTATAGTTGGGGTGGGGGAAAGAAATGACTTCAAAAGCCCCAAATCCATCTTCCTTTGTGAGTCTCCCTTTCTCTCTGAGATCAATATGTTTATGTGTACAGGTGTGTGTGTGTGTGTGTACACAAAAGTCTATGTGGCATTGGGACTCCTTTAGTGGCCCAGTGGTTAAGACTGGGCTTCCAATGCAGGGGCCCAAGAGTGATTTCTGGTTGTGGAAGTTCTGCACGTCTCGGGGTATGGCCAAAAAAAAAGTCTGTATGACCTAGTGCTCTGTTTCCCCTTGATAGCGCTGCCTCCTTCTGTCTGCTGGCCCTCTCTCTCTCTCTCCCCTGCCTCTTTATCTTGTTCTCCCTCCTCTTCCCACAGCCCCTGAGTCTGTTGTCTCTCGTTTAGGTGACACATAGATCTAAAGTCAACGCTTTATACTGGTGCCACCACTTCCTAAGTGGGTGTGGAGACAGACACCTCCAGACTGGATTCCCATGGGATAGTGGACCTAGAACTCAGTCATCCATCAACAGGCGAGAAGTGAAGGCCTGCCAAAGGTGCAGATGGGAAGACGTTTTACAGGAAAGCATAACCGCCACCAAGTAATGCCTTTTCACTCAAAACTTATCTACGGAAATGCATTATGTAAAATTCATGACGATGGACAAGCATTTTTTTTAGAAAGAGAGGCCAACGTGTAACAACGTCAAGGAATTCTAACATCTTTCTACAGGTAAGAAGCTTTCTCATTAACACTTAACATAGATAGAACTAAGCACCCTGCCCTATGGGCTTCCCAGGTGGCACCATGGTAAAGAACCCACCTGCCAATGCAGGAGACCTAAGAGATGCAGGTGTGATATCTGGGTCAGGAAGAGAGAGATGACCAGCAGACAGAAGGAGACAGCCCTATCAAGGGGATACAAGAATACTATGTCATACAGACTTTTTTTTTTGCCAACTCACATCTCCCACATCTCCTGCATGGGCAGGTGGATTCTTTACCACTGAACCACCGGGCTTCCCAGCTCTATAAGTTCTATAAATTTCTCTTACTCTCCGTGTTTCTTTTTTTTTTTTTCTCTCCCGTGTTTCTGACCTCATCTTTTGGGCCTCAGTGAGAGAGAAAGACAACATTTAGCATAATCCAGGTGGTGCCAGTGGTAAAGAACCCGAAATGCAGGGGACATAACCGCGGGGTTGCAAAGAGTCCCCCACAAATGAGATCTAGCGTACACACACACACACCCCTGAAAAAAAATCCTAGTATGATCCTTTCTCAGTCAACAGGTCATTCTATAACTATTGACTAATATCATCCAATTTCTCCCAGCCTCATAATTGATTTCATACCTTCACTTGCCATGTACATATTATTAACTCGTTTCAAACGGCTTTAGTAGAATTTCAAAATCTCATTTTAACTTGCTTCTTAAAGAAACTCATTCTTAAAGTAATATCACACACTTCCCTCTCTTGTTCTAAAAACATTTTCAGTATGTTTAGATAACTGACGTTTTAAACAATTCATGTGATTTTAAATTTTTGTTTATTTATGGCTGTGCTGGGTCTCCATTGCTGCAGGCAGGCTTTCTCTGGTTGCCTGGAGTGGGAGATTCTCTCTAGTTGCGATGCGAGAACTTCTCATTGTGTCTTCTCTTGGGGAGCACGGGCTTTAGGGCGCTTGGGCTGCAGAAGGTGTGGCCTACGGACTTGGTTGCTCTGCAGCATGTGGGGTCTTCTCGGATCAGGAATTGAGCTCCTGTCTCCTGCACTGGCAGCAGACTCTACCACTGAGCTACCCGGGAAGCCACTCATTTGATTTTTTTAACAAACATTTATTGAGCCCCTGCTAGGGCTGAAAGTGAAAGTGCACGTTGCTTAGTCGTGTCCAACTCTTTGCGACACCATGGACTGTACAGTCCATGGGGTTCTCCAGGCCAGAATACTGGAATGGGCAGCCTTTCTCTTCTCCAGGGGATCTTCCCAGCCCAGGGATGGAACCTAGGCCTCCCGCATTGCAGGCAGATTCTGTACCAGTTGAGCCACCAGGGAAGCCCTGATGGGGCTGGTTACTAGGAATACAGCTGAATAAAACAGGCAACAACAACAATCCTTGCCCTCATGGAGAGTAAATCCTCCTGAGGATTGAAGGGACAATAAACAAAGTAAGTAACAATTACGTACTATGTTAAAAGGTGAAATGCTGTGGAAAAAATAAAGGCAGGCTGATAGAGAGTGGGAATATTAAGTAAAGTGACCGGGTAGGTGGAGTTCTTTGAAACTCTTTCGTGTTTTCTATTCTTAACTTTAAAAGCAAAGAAATGTCCCTCTATAATTCTCCCTCTATAAAAAGATGAAATACTATTTTTAACTTTTGTTGAATTTATGCACCACTGATTAATTATTTTTGTGCGGTTCTATCTTCTGCCAGAAAAAAATCCTAAACTAGAGTTTATGATTTGCTGATTGCAGCTACATTAATTGATCGCTTTATAGCAACATTCCACTTTCTGAAGTAAATAGCAATCACAGGCATCAGAAGACCTGTCTCTCAGAGTCAATGATCCCACAAAAAGAGAGCACGTACTCTAGAATATCTGGGCCCAAAAGCAACCTGGTGAAGCCACCTGATTTTAGCTATTTCAGGAAATGTAGAAAAAACTTACATGCATATATGTCAAACAACGGTACTAATTATCTATAAATATTTGGGTATTAGTATGGCTTATGGGTAAAGCATCTGCCTGCAATGCAGGAGACCTGGGTTCAATCCCTGGGTCAGGAAGATCTCCTGGAGAAGGAAATGGCAACCTACTCCAGTACTCATGCCTGGAAAATCCCATAGACAGAGAAGTCTGGTAGACTAGAGTCCATGGGATTGCAAAGAGCGGACAGGACTGAGCGACTTCACTTTTCACTTATGGCATGTAATGGGCTTCCCTGGTGACTCAGCGGTAAACAATCTGCCTGCAAGAGACTTGAGAGATGCGATTTCAGTCCCTGCATGGGGAAGATCCCCTGGAGAAGGAAATGGCAAACCACTTCAGTATTCTTGCCTGGAAAGTCCCATGAACAGAGGAACTTGGCAGGCTACAGTCCATAGGATCACAAAGAGTCGGACATGACTGTGTAACTGAGCTACACAGATAGCAAATAATTGGCATTGTTTTCCTACAAATGAAAATAGGTTTCAGTTCTCAGTCTTGCTTTGCCTTGATTCTCTTGAGCATCATTCTTAACAACCAAATAGTCACAGGGCCTCAGTTCAGCTTCCAGTCAGCCAAACCAGTGGCTTTTAACCCTGGCTGTGACTGGAATCATTTTTTAAAATTCCTAATGCATGGGCTCCTGATCCAATTAAATCAGAATCTCTGGGGATGGAGCCCAGGCATCAGTATATATATAGATAGATATGTGTATTTACATAGTTATGTATGTGTGTGTGTGTATATATGTATATATAAATTCCAATTACACAAGAGGTTCTAATGCATAGTCTGGGTCAAGAACCTCTGCACTAACCTATCAGCCCCTAGTAACCTCCTCCTCAGCACCTCGGAGGGTCTTCTAAGGTCTTTAGCTATTTATTATCTCCACAGAGACTCAGCTCTCACCTCACTTGCTCTTCCTTTCAACTACTTTCCTACCTTTCCTTTCCTTCTTGTCCCCTTCATTTCGGCTTCAGCCTCAGGCCAGCCAACAGTACCTGGTGAGGTTGTTTGGCCCTACTGATGGCCAGCACTGAGCTAGGTTTTCAGCTCTCTGATGCAAAACACACTGATCTAATTACCTGCAGATTGTCCACTCATCACTTCTGCAGCTGCTTCTGTGGTTCCGTCTCCACCCCCGCCAGCCTGGCGGCCCTCCACGGCTGGTGCTCCAACAGAGCTGGCCCCCAAGGAGGAAAGCTTTGGCCCTCAGAATTCCTGTGGAATATGTACTGTCGTAGTGTCTTAGGACAGAGAAGGCAATGGCACCCCACTCCAGTACTCTTGCCTGGAAAATCCCATGGACGGAGGAACCTGGTAGGCTACAGTCCATGGGGTCACAAAGAGTTGGATAGGACTAAGCGACTTCACTTTCACTTTTCACTTTCATGCCCTGGAGAAGGAAACGGCAACCCACTTCAGTTTGCTTGCCTGGAGAATCCCAGGGACGGGAGCCTGGTGGGCCGCCGTCTATGGGGTCGCACAGGGTCGAACACGACTGACGACGTTTGTTAGCAGCAGCGTCTTAGGATACTCTCAGAAGTGTTCATCATCTGGCCCCTGGTCTCTTTCCCACCTCACTTGCCTCGACCACCACAATACGTCTCCTTACCCTCCATATACACACACACGCGCACACACACTCTTCCCTTTACATTTTCACGTCTCCCTAGATATGCCGGTTTGTTTTCTTTAATTCAGAAAGTTCCTTTCTCATTCTTCAGGCCACTAACTGAAGCTCCTAAGAAGCCTTCTCTAACCGCCTTGATTACAGTGTTGTTCTCACTGTATCCGACGACTAATGTGTTTATGCTCCTGGCTCTCCTCTAGACTAGAGGCAGAGGCTGGATCTTTATCTTCCATACAGAATAGCTTCTCAGGAAATGCTGGGTGGGAGAAAGACGGAATCGACTCATAGCCTATGGATGGCAAGCTACAGCAAATCTGTGGACCACATCTGGCCCATTGTTTTTTTTAACAGCAATTTTATTGAAACACAGCCACATTTTTTGGTGTATGGATTGTATAAATCACCCATTTGTATGTATGTATAAAGTTTTATTGAAACATAGCCAAGCTTACATGTATTGTCTTGTGGTTGCTTTAGTGCTGCTAGGGTGGACTTGAACAGTTGCAAAAGAAACCATATAGTCCCCAGAGCCTAAAGTGTTTACTATTTGACCTTTTGCAAACAACAACAAAAAAGTGTGTTGACTTTTGATCTAAGAACCGCCTGAGAGATCTCCTATTGTAGTGTGCCCAGTAGAAAGATAAAGGAAACCATATAGGCAATTTTAAATTTCCTAGTAACTACATTTTAAAAAGGAAAAGAAACACAAAAATAATTTTAGTAATACATCTCATTTAATCCCAAATATTAAAAATATTAGTATTCAACACGTAATTAATATAAAAGTGATGTAATGAGGTATTTTACATTTTTATAGTACGAAGTCTTTGAAATTATCCAGATATTTTATACTTACAGATAATTTTAATTTGAACTTGTGCTCAGTAACCACATCTGTAGCTAATGACTATCTTACTGGACAATTCTAGGCCAAATCCGTCAGTTTATAGTTGAGATTGGTCCAGAGAAGTTACTAGTTTAAAGTCACATAGAGGAAGAATCAGCTAAGCCCTGCTCTCCTTATTCCTAGGCAGGTGGTCCTTCCGCACCACACTGCTTTCAGTCTTGCTGTTTGTTTACTAGAAGAGCTATGATAAGATGATCTGCTTTCTAATTTGGTACAAGCTTTAATAAGTTGTGTGACTTTGAGATAGTTCTTAACTTCCCAGGGTTTTCGTTTCCTCATCTCTAAAAGCCTTGGACTGAATGATCTTTTAAGTTCTAATTTTACGTGATCATCAAACATGTTGGTTTGAACATCAGAATACATTGCAGTCATTTTGCCCAAGAACTCTGTTTCTAAGAAGCTGTACGCAGATATGAACTCAAGACCATGTAGGTTGTCACTGTAACTTAAAGTCTTTAGAGGTCAGGATTTTAGATAATTCATCCATTCACATATACCTGTCAGTAATCAGAAACAAGCCTAAAGCCTGATACACTTGGCACAGAGTCCGTCACAACATCAATGTTATGTCCTCAAGAAATTTTGGAGATGAGCCAAGAAGGCTGTTGCTGAGCAGTGAAAGAGTGAAGAAGGGACTGGTGTTAGGGCCCATCTGGGGCGGCAGGAAGATTTCCTTTCTCTGCTAACCAGCACCAGAGTCTGTCACCGACGACAGGAAGGAAGGGCAGTAAGGAATCTGGTATAAAACATATGGGAAATTAGAGACCTGTGACCATGATTAGAAAATCAAATACTATTTTGCAATACCAAATTTTATAACAGAATCAACAGTATTAAATTTGCACTCCAAATCAGAAAAGAAACAAAACAATGTAGGAGAAAGTTTTAGAAATGGAAGCAGACAGGAACCAAAGAGAAATAGATCTTCTTTATATGTTTGCCTAAAACCAGTGGTGTTTGCTTTTAAACTTACTCACATCTTGTCCCTCCCTCACAACAGAAAAATCTTTCTTTCCTTCCAGAGATTGGAGAAGATTGTAGTAGAGGGCAAAAGGTATGTGTGTCCTTTGGGATTAGACAGTGGAGAAGATTGTTGCTGCTACTGCTAGGTCGCTTCAGTCGTGTCTGACTTTGTGCGACCCCACAGACGGCAGCCCACCAGGCTCCCCCGTCCCTGGGATTCTCCAGGCAAGAACACTGGAGTGGGTTGCCATTTCCTTCTCCAATGCAGGGAAGTGAAAAGTGCAAGTGAAGTCGCTCAGTCGTGTCTGACCCTCAGCAACCCCATGGACTGCAGCCTTCCAGGCTCCTCCGTCCATGGGATTTTCCAGGCAAGAGTACTGGAGTGGGGTGCCATTGCCTTCTCCGGAGAAGATTGTAGTAGAGGGCAAATGGTATGTGTGTTCTTTGGTGTTAGACAGACCATGGTATGAGTCCCAGATGCTCCTTTCAAAAATGATGGGACCTTAAAAATTACATGGCCTTGGCACACGTTTGTGCCTTAATTTCCTCCTCTGTAAAATAGGTATAATAATAGTGCTTACTACGTGGGACTGAAGATTAAATGAGGCAATACAGAAAAAGGTTTTAGCACAATGAGCATCATATATTTAATGCTCAGTTAATCTTAGCTACTATTCTTATTCTGACAATAGCATTCAAGAAGCAGAAAGGAGCTACCTGTGTGCTATGCTATGCCTGCAAGTGGCTGTTGGTGACTCCCGCCTGCTCTACCACATTTCTCTCTCTCACACACACATACACATGTATATAGGCTGCCCCAGGTATTCGTTGCTACGTGTGGCTTCCTCTAGTCACAGTGAGTAGGGGCTACTCTTCCTCTCGCTGTGGAGTAAGGACTCTAGAGGACGCAGGCTCAGTAGCTACAGGACACCAGCTTCTCTAGCTGCCTCAACCGGGCTTAGTTGCCCTGTGGCTTGTCGGATCTTAGTTCCCCAACCAGGGATCGAACTTCATCCCCTGCATCGGAAGGCAGATTCTTAACTATTGGACCACCGGGGAAGTCCCTTGCTGGTCCATATTAAATTGTGTGCAGAGAAAGTGATGTAGTCTGGCAGTCCCACTGAGGTCTGTGTTATTAATGTGTCAAGGTCGGTGACCCGGCAGAAGGAAACAGTGCCCGGAAATCTCACTGGGCGTTTTGCTTTTGTTACCTGCTAGGTAAGTCTCAGAATTCTAATGCTGAGCTTTGCTTCTTTATGGCAGTGTTTCATTTTGATATGCTTGTGCTTTATTAGCTGACTTTAGAATGGTTTGGTTAATCTTCCTTCTCTCTAGGAGGAGGGAAAAAAAAAAAAATATATATATATATATGGTGTGTGTGTCGGAGAAGGCAATGGCACCCCACTCCAGTACTCTTGCCTGGAAAATCCCATGGACAGAGGAGCCTGGTAGGCTGCAGTCCATGGGGTCGCTAAGAGTTGGACACAACTGAGCGACTTCACTTGCACTTTTCACTTTCATGCATTGGAGAAGGAAATGGCAACCCACTCCAGTGTTCTTGCCTGGGGAATCCCAGAGACGGGGGAGCCTGGTGGGCTGCCGTCTATGGGGTCGCACAGAGTCGGACACGACTGAAGCGACTCAGCAGCAGCAGCAGCAGCATGGTGTGTGTGTGTGAGAGTTTAAGTGGCTTCAGCCTTACTCCCCATATTGGGAAACTTGCCCTTCAGCACCAAGAGTTTATAAAACAGTCCTTCAGCATTTGTGCAGCCAGCAGAGAAGAGGTGGATTCCCTTCCCAGCTGACTCATTGATCATCTTTTCTGCTGAATGGATTCAACTCAACAAATTTGGAATCATTGGTCAGAGACCAAGGTGAAAGCCCTGGGTGTTCTTTCCTGGGACTTTTATCAAGGAAAATTCAGCCCCTTAGATAGAATAGCAGGTTGGTTTTGAACCAATCATCAGCTACAGTAATTATCATCCCTGTTTTAGCAAACTGAAGGGCTGTGAGGTTAAGTAACTTGCCACACACACATTACTCACACAGCAAGTAAAAGGCAGAGCATGAGATCAACCCTTGGCAGGCTGGCACTAGAGTCTGTGCCTTTATTTCCCTCTTCCACCTGTCTACAAGTTAGGAGGTGCCTTTTTATTTTGACCAACTTTTTCAAAGAACTTCCAAATATGCAGATTTAAAAGTCTCTTTTGTTGAATCAAAATGACTTACAATAATTGATTTTAATGCTAAGGTGATTTGTACGCTTAAAAAATTTTTTAATTAATTATTAGTTCCTTCAAAAATTATTATAGAATTATAATATATTTTATTTTGTGACTAAACAATGAGACAGATGGTAGGAGGTATACTTTTCCTCTCCTTATCTTCATGTTGTACTCCTATTCATCCCTAAAAACCCAGGAGTTCACTACTTCCTCTGCTACTCCTGCATCAATACATGTATTTATGACTGCGCTCATCACTCTGCACTGTGATTATTTGAGTATCTCACTTATGACCCCTGCTCAGTAGGACAGGATCTATATTTTTCTTCATGTGTGCACTTGTGTAATAAAGTCAACAAAGAACAAATGTTCATTGAACTGTATTTGAGGAAAACATTTAAATAGATTTCTTTTATGTGAAATGCCTTTTTTGGCTGATCAGGAAAATTTAATATGAGAGAAATTTCTGGAGTTACATGAACACTAATTTTCTTATAAAATTTCTCTTATTTGAAATACCGAGTATGAAAAAATATAGAGTAACTTACCTGCGTTTATTCTAAAGAACTGTAGTCTTTGTATCATGGCATATTTGTAACCCATTCTTCTAACACTAATAACCATGTGGCTATTCATGTTTATTTACTGTTCACTCTAAAATCTTTTTGACTCAAAGATTTTAAGAGTTACATGAAATCAACTCGAAATCAACAAATGTATCCTTGCTCTTTTATTTTGCTCTCTACACACTGTCATTCCTCATTATAATTCTATGAAGTGAATGTCACTGTACAGAGTATAAAGTGTTTTACATATATATAAACACCAGAACCTAGGGGTGCTGTGTTGTAGCACAATTATACATGTAGAAGCAAATACATTTATGCAACATAATGTAAACAGTTCACTGTTTTTTGCAAGGATAAAAGCAAAGTAATTACGTTGAATAGTCTTTAATTAAAATTAGTTGAAAACCAGTATAGCTCTGTCATATTATGTTGTAACTCACCTAGCAGTCGATTTCTTCAGCTTTTCAAATCCACCAATTCATGTAATTTTAGCTGTTAAAAATGTTACTTATTTAGCTTGAATTAAAGCAAAACTTAAGCTTATGCTGTCTATTGACTGGTTTTTTAAGTAACTGTATTTTAAATTAAAGTTTGAGGTTTATTTATGCCATTCTAAGATGATTAGATGTGATTTCATTTAAATGTTTAAATTATAAACATATTGGTGTTTACAGTATTTTTTATTACAAGCAGTATGGATCCTGGATCTCAGATTTCCTAGGAGGCTTCTAGGAACTTGTGGTAAATACTTATCAGAGGATATGAGCTTTCATTTTTCTATTTTAATCTTTATCCTTTTTGAAAGAGATATTATTTAATTCCCCTATATTTACATTTTCATATGATAATGCAGAGGAGACAGTGAATTTATGGAACCTAACTTCCAAATTCCAAAAGACATTTTATATTGTGAATCTTTGCCTATAATGAAAGTCTATTGAACCAGCTGAAGCAGTCACAGGATACCGAAATAATAATTTCCTCTCTACATTTATAACTAATTTTGAAGATTTCAAAGAGTCAATCTAGAACCAAACTATTTTTGCAAATAGTCTTGAAGAAATTTTTCCCTCATGTGCATGCTTTGATGTGTAAAAGGAAACCGTAGCTTTTGTGAAATCATCTTGCTTTTCAAAAGTATGTTTGTGTTTAAGTGTGTGGCTTGCCCAGTTTAAAAACCATAATGGGAAAATTATTTAATGGCGTGCAACCACACAGACTTCACAGACTGAGATTTTATTGTTTTCTGTGTCTGCATGAGATTTGTTTTGAATACTGCTACATATCCAGAAAAATTTTAACAGCAATGATGGTTTTCTCTATATTCAGCCATCAACCAGGCATTTTAACAGGTGTGGGAATGGACAAACGAAGGAAATGTAATCTTTCATCTCTAAAGTGACTGAATCTTTCAAATGTCTCCCCTAGCAAGCAGTTCCCACTCTCGGAGCTTTGCTCCTGATGGCGAACAGCAAAGCTAACTTTGGTCACTACCAGTGCTTCCTTTTGTGCAAGTCCAAGTGGACCCTGTTCAACTTATATTCAAGCCATTTTTGCCTGTTTCTCTCAGGGCTTAGACTGCATTCAACAGACATGTGGGCCTTTGATTTATTGGTCACAAACAAAACCTAAAACTCTTCCAGGAGGATAAAGCTCATCTTTGTTTCAGCTTATGTTAGCAGGAAAAGATGTTTTAGACTCATGGAGACTTTGGAGCTTATTTTGAACTTATTGCCTGGTGCCTTCGAGCAGTGGGATCAATATTTTGAAACATTTTTTTCCAAAGCCCCATAATTCCGAATTGGTCTCAAGAAGTGGAATTAAACTCTATTTGGAGTTAGCAATTCAAACTTTCAATATTTCTTTCAATATATGATTCAAAGTCAATCATACCTGCTCATCAGTGTATTTAGGTTTTGTTTGATGCACAGGTGTTTTATTCATTTGTAAAAGCCTTGACTGTTTATGCTCATGAAAAGAGAATAAACTCATTATAAAAAGAAGTCCAAACGTTATGAAATTGTTTGTAGAAAGTCAAGCTCTTGGAATATGGAGAGCCATTATTACCAGAGGAGTAGCAGGTATTCCGCCAGAATGGTTTCCTGTTTACTAGCATGTATTATGGTACAGAGACTTTTTCCCCAGTAATACCTTGACAATTATATAGCTCTTAAAACATACTAATCATACAATACACACTGTTTTGCACATTATGTTTATTATTAATAGCTCCTGGATATCTTTCCATGTTAGTACTTAGAAAGTCTACATTCTTTTCTTCAGCATTCCACGATACAAATGTCCGATAACTCATTCAAACAAATCCATAATGATGGACACAGGGGTTGTTTCCAGCTTGGTTTTGTTTGTTTGGTTATTTTGCCACACCAGTGTTGCAGTGAATATCCTTTTAAAGATATCTGTATACATTCAGAACACAGTATTTTAAGGCATTGATGCTGCTGCTGTTAAGTCACTTCAGTCGTGTCCGACTCTGTGCAACCCCAGAGACGGCAGCCCACCAGGATTCCCCCGTCCCTGGGATTCTCCAGGCAAGAACACTGGAGTGGGTTGCCATTTCCTTCTCCAAGGCATTACAAAGAGATAAATAATTTTATTTTCATGCATGTATTTCATTCTGGTGGGCACTTCAGATTATTGTTATCAGTATACCAAACTTGTAATAAGTAACATTTCAAAAATGTAATTCAGTATATTTAGTTCCAAAGAATAAGCATATTTTTCTAAAATTTGAAAATATTGACCTATGAGTGACCTTCCAGTACATTCTTTTATGATTCATTGAATGATAGTAATAATGTTTTCTTGAGCATTTTATAACTTCAGTTTACAAACCACCTTCACATAATTATCTCATCTGATTTCACATTAATGTGATGTGTGCAGCGCAGGTTTATAGGAGGAAATGGCGCAGACCTGGAATTTTTCACTGCTTGAAATAGTCATATGGTGTCAGTCCTTTGTTCTGGTAACTCAAGGAATCAAGGCCACTGTCATAATAAGTGTTATATCATAGTGTTAGTCACTCAGTCACATCTGACTCTTTGCAATCCCATGGACTGTAGCACGCCAGGCTCCTCTTCCATGGGATGGATTCTCCAGGCAAGAATACTGGAGTGGGTTGCCATGTCCTTCTCCAGGGGATCTTCCTGACCCAAGGAAGGAACACGGGTGTCCTGCATTGCAGGCAGATTCTTTACCATCTGAGCCACCAGGGAATACTGTACCTTAATGTGAAAAAAACACTTATGTATCACTTCAATAACTGGTGTTGCTAATTTACCATCCAGTGTTCAGGCATTTTTATTTAATTGTCTGATATCCAGAGATTAGACTCACCAGGCGTTGATTAGCGAAGTGCTCCAATAATTGCTACTCCAAAACCAAGAATTTAAAAGACATTTATGCAGCCGTTGTTAAAGATGGATGAGTCTCAGTGCTACTGTACCTCATTTGAAATCGGGAGAGCTGAGAGTTAAGGGAGAAAAGGAAAGTCTGCAGAATGCAGCAGCAATCAGACAGTGTTGCTGAAACTTGGAAGTTCTATTCTCCACTGATTATCACTTCTGTATGTTTACGACCCTTCCTTTATCCAGTACCCATCAGGATGGGCTGGCAGTAAATGGTGGTGCTTTTCTGTTTTCCCACACTCCTTGTGGGAGCAGACTCCTCTGCAGGGAAAGGAAATCATTGCTATATTGCCTCCAGCTTGGGGAAAGGAAGCAATCTTGAATGGCTATTGTTGCAGTAGCTACAAATGTATGTGGCCTCATTAGTGATTATCCCCACCCTTAAGGTAGCTGAGAATGGACTTCTGAATTTCCTCTTCCTACATCTACTGTAACATGCACAGGACCTCAAAAGCGGCTTCCAGGTCTGCAATCTCATGAGATCATGTCCACTCCAACCCCTGATTGTTGAAAATGATAGCATTTCAAACCAACCATGATTCTGTAGACTGGCTGCTGGGATGAGCACATACACACTACTATATGGAGAACAGATAATCGTACATCTGGTATAGCACAGGGAATTCTACCCCATACTCTGTAATAACCTATATGAGAAAAGAATCTGAAAGAGAATAGATATATGTATAACAATCATTGTACTGTACAGCAGAAACTAATACAATGTTGTAAATCAACTATATTTTAATAAAGATTTTTTAAAAAAATCACACTGCTGATAATGCTTTGAAATTCTACTATTCTGTTCTCATCAGCACGATTTTAGGAAGTTGATCTGCCTCTATTTCATTTGTTCAACATTACTTTGTACTTCTCAAAGTATACTTGACTGTCAAGTCAGGATGGTTTTTTGTTCATTGTCGCATGTGTAATACTTAGTTCATTTCCACTGTTCTGCCCAACCTTATGCTTTTTTCCTCTCTCCTACAAGTCTTTCTCCTCTCTTGCCTAACTGAATTCTAACTGAATTTTAAAATAAGCCCCCATGTTCTGATAAATCCTTTCCTGCTATGATAAGAGAACCCACTGATGTCTGTACCCAGAGAAACTCAACACCTATCTGCACATTCTGTCTTTCCCTTCCCAACCTGTGGTTGAAATATCAAGTTGGTACTTTGACATTCAAGCTCTTAAAATAGGAACCTGTTTATTGGATTGCAATAATCATATTAGACACCAAAGTACATTCTCCCACCTCTGGGGCCTTCTCTCTGAACCAACTCAGGAGATACACCAATGAGCAAAGCTGGGTTTTGGTACAGACCTCTGGACCTGCCAGAGGAGTCCCACTGAGAGTCAGAGTCAGCTGCAGTCATCCGTTTCTTACCCAATTAGTGTATGGGAATAGGGGACAGTTTCAAACTGATCAGTGCCAAATACCCTACCATGTTCTTACTTGACCAACAAATCCCTCCTGTGTACACAAGAATGACCTCATGGCCCTCATGGTGTTTATACAGCAGGTACCTCTGACTACATTTCACCTACTCAGGATATTTCATGCATGAATATTCCATGGCTAGTTAAAATTCCACTAATACTTTCCCATTCAGAATAATATCCTTTATCAGTCTAATACAATGTCCTAATGAGGTGGATGAACCTAGAGCCTATTGCACAAAGTGAAATAAGTCAGAAAGAGGAAGACAAATGCTGTACATTAATGCATGTATGGAATCTAGAAAGACAGTGCTGATGAACCTGTTTTCAAGGCAGCAGTGGAGACGCAGACAGAGGGCACAGACTTGTGGACACGGCAGGGGAAGGAGAGGGCGGGGTGAATTGAGAGACCACGGAAACATGTCCGTTGCCGTGGGTGAAAGAGATAGCCAGTGGGCATTTGCTGTGTGACATGGGAGCTCAACCCAGTGCTCTGTGACAACCTAAAGGGGTGGGATAGGGTGGGACTTGGGAGGGAGGTGCAAGAGGGAGGGGACACATGTACACCTGTGACTGATTCATGGTGACACGATAGCATGGTGATAGCACAAACCAGCACGATATTGTAAATCAATTATCCTCCAATAAAAATTTTTTTTAATGTTTTCAAAGCAGAAAATTAAAACATACAAGAAGTATGGCATATCGGGAGGGTGAGCATATCCTGTGATAATTTTATCTTGTCTTATGAACTACCTAATTTAAAATTTAAAGTCCTGTGTTACAAGTTAATTGTTTAATACATTGACCACAGACATTCTGACTAGATTATAAACTTCTCAAGGATAAGAATCATATCACCAATGACTCTGGTACCCCTCATAGCACTTAATATAATCCTGAGCATATTGAGATGTTCAATACATATTCACTGAAGTCAATGGCATCTTTAGATTGGAGTGCTTAAATTCCAAATCAATGGGTATTAGGTGAGAGATGGTGAATCAGCTGGGGTCCTAGGGAAAACGTAAAATCACACTAGGTAGTTCAGATGAAGAGACTTTAATGAAAAGACTACTTCAAAGGTATACAGACAAGGATGGAATTGTCTGGTGGTTAAGAATCTATACTCCCAATGCAAGGGGTACAGGTTTGACCCCTGGCCAGGGAACTAAGATCCCACATGGCATGCCCTAAAAATAAAGACTTGAAAATTAAAAACAAACCAACAACAAAAAAACAATTATATATAGGCAAGGATAAGAAAAGAAAGAAAGTATGGTGAGGCACCTGGAGTCAACTACAGAGAATGAGCCATTTTCTCCCTGGGATGAAGAAGCAAAGAAAGGAAGTAGAGTTAGCAGAACCTAGTGAGAAGTGGAGCTGGGAAAAAAAGACCAGTCTGGCAGAAAATGTGATTGAGGAGTGATGAGCAAGAGGTGGGAAAAATACAGCAGGAGGCAGGGAAAAATACCCTGCTTTCCAACCTCAAATCTCCTATGTGTTCCAGCTCACAAGGAGTCATGGAAATATAGTCAGCAAATTTCAATTTGCTAGGCAGGGCAGAGAACAGTGGAGAAAGATTTGTGTGGCAAAGACTCTGGCAGGATTGGGAGGGCATGGTTAGGAGGGCAGTTATGCTAAATAATCCCCATAGAAAGTTCTCATTATACGTGGAAATAGGAAAAAAGTTTCAGTTATATGTAAAGAATAAGGGAAGCTGAGAAATCTAAAAATTACGTGGGGAAAAACTAAGTCCTGATGTTAATTTTCTTCACTGGATCACTCTGAATACAATCTAAATAAGAGAGTAAACATTCTGTTACATTCAAACTTTCAATTATAGCAGTTTCAAGTCAAGCAATGAATGCATATATCCATCACTCATAGCAATGAATAAAATTCATTTGCCTAAATAACTGCCATTACACTCAAAAGTGGGGGGTGTACTTAACGAGAGTGCCTCTGGGTTTTTTAGGGAGGTAGCTGTGAAGTAAAATAATAGAACACAAATGATCCTCCTGTGTGGAAGAATTATTATGAATAATATCAAACTGTTCTCTTTAAATTTATGAGTCACATCTTATCATTTTTTCCTTTTGTTTGGTGCCCACCCATGATCACATAGGGTTAATGAATATTTGCATAAATAGAATGATAGAACATTAAAGGTCTTGTAATCTGCAAACACTTTTAACGGATAAAAAGCTCCCACAAGTCACCTGCCCTTGACCAAATAGTTGGTTGCAGCAGAACCAGCCTGGAATGCAGATTGTCAACATTCTAATCTGGCCATAGTTCTAGAAATGCTTGATTTTTAGGAAAGTGAAAGTGGAAAGTGAAGTCGCTCAGTCATGTCCAACTCTTTGCTACCCCGTGGACTGTAGCCCACAAGGATCCTCCGTCCATAGGATTTTCCAGGCAAGAGTACTGGAGTGGGTTGCCATTTCCTTCTCCAGGGGATCTTCCCAATCCAGGGATCGAACCCAGGTCTTCCGCTTTGCAGGCAGATGCTTTAACCTCTGAGCCACCAAGAAATGCTCGATTTAGCTCCAATTAAATGGCAAAAGAAAATAACGGTTAAAGGCAAAGTTTTGGAATTAGGTAGATTTGTGTTTAAATCCAGTCAGACTGTAGGCAAATAACAAATAAATTCCTACTTAACTGCTGTTCCTTCTTCTATAAAGCTGGGGTGAATATCCACCCCATTAGAATTGTTGTGGGTGGACTAAAAAAATATAAAATGTTCAGTACAATGCCTGGCATCAGTACTTGTCTAATAAATAAAAGCTACTATACAGTAGCTTTCTTTGAAAATCAGTTGATAATTATTTATAGATGATGATCAATAAGAATTGGAGAAGCACTGTTCAGGGAACTCTAAACAAAGAAAAGAAACTTTAAGTCAATCAGAAGAAGTAAAGTGGAAAATAAGGGAAATTGGAGTGGAAATGAATGCAATAGACAGTCCTAACAGTAAATGAATTGGTTTTCTTTTTTCTCCTTCATCTTTACTAAGGAAACATGCCCAAGACTCCCACTTAAAAAAATTTTTTTATTAATAGGCTTTATTTTTTAGAGTCATTTATTTTGGATTCACAGAGATTAGTACTACTGGGCCGACTGAAAAGTTGAAAATAATTGAAAAGCATAAAGCTCTGCGCAGATACAAGGTGGTATTCTTATAAATAAATATTGAGGTGCCCGAGACCTGGTTAACACACCAAAAAGAAATGAATCAACAGAACTTGAGCTACTTAGTTTTTAAAGAACATCAAGGGTTAAATGGTGCAGCTGCTGGCAGAATTGTGTACCCTGCTATGGCAAACTTTTCCAAGGACTGATGGATTGCCTATCTGAATTCTATCTAAATGAAGAATTGCAGGCATAGCTGTGGAAACTTATAGATACTATCACACCATACTGAATAAACCAGTTGAAACTGTAATTAAATGATAGGACCAATGAAAAATGTATAAACAATCTACTGTGGAAAAGGCACCATAACTTGCAAGGGAAATTCACAAAGAAATACTCTGAGGTCTTGAGTGAAGTAAAGACTATCGTGCCAAAGGGAAAACTAGTGGGTAAGATTTATAATTATAAGGTTTCCCTCAAATCCTTAAATGCTGAGACATTTCCTACTATCTAAGAAGAAATTTTGATGAGGTCAACACTGCAATGGCACTACTTTAAAAATAAAATAAGGATAGGGACCAGGTTTAAAATGAGTAAACAGTATATGAATCAGTAAACATGGCTTAAGGTGGAAAAGCATAAACTGAAGGGTTTCAGAGATGCCTCTGTGCTGAGGAAAACCTGTTTGAAATTTGTCTAAGCAATCTGGAAGACAGAATATCAGGTTCATAGATGATACTAAGTTCCTTCAAGTAGAAAATATAATAACTGTGGGAGAAATGATAGGAAAAACCGAAGAGTTTGCGTAAGTAGGCAGAAAGGAAGAAACTCTCATTCTATACACTTCACATCCAGGAGTGCTGACCTCCTTTTTAGAGGGGTAAGTCTCAGCGAGATGCTGATAGGTAAGGAAATGTCATAGAGGAATGCTCCATAGAGCTACAGTCCCAGAGTTCACCCTGAAGTAGATACTGGGCAAAGGGTAGAGGCGGACCACTTTCTCTCTGGCTCCAAACTGTGGGATGTTCTGTCCTTCCAGAGAAGTCTTCTTGAATGAGAAGTGCAGAAGAACAATGAAGAGAGACTTTCCCCTTAAGGAAAAATGTTTTGTGGAAGTTAAGCTAAAAACTGTAATAGGTACCCCATGTGCGTGTGCTCACTCAGTTGTGTCCGACTCTTTGCGACCCCATGGACTGTAGCCCTCGAGGCTCCTCTGTCCATGGGATTCTCCAGGCAAGAACACTGGAGTGATTTGCCATTCCCTTCTTCAGGGGATCTTCCTGATCCAGGCATCAGACCCCCATCTCTTGTGTCTCCTGCATAGGCAGATGGATTATTTACCACTAGCGCCCCCGGGAAGCCCAATGTGCTCTTAAGGCCTCAGTTAACTCATGCAGCAACCTTTGAGGTCAATTTTGAGATCTTCAAAACCCTTTGAAGTTTGACGTGAGCCTTTCATGCAAGAAAAGGCGCTCTTTGAATGCTAGGAGTTTACTCTGGCACTTGTGTGATAAATCCACAGGTCAGTGATGAGCTGCAGACCAGTTTAAGGATGGAAGAGACTGCAGTGTTGCAGTCCAGAAGGATTTGGAGATCACTGGGCAAAGTAGAAAACATTTTGTATTTGTATGTTAGATTCTCTGTTTTTGCTTTCCTTTTACACTTGATAAGATCACAGAGTTGGCCTAGTATGCCTCTGTGTAAAACTCTCAAAGGTCTTGGATGCTTTAAAGGAAAGGAATGCATTTTAGAAACAACTTTGAAGTCAGTTTCTCTAATTCTTACATAGTCTAATGTTGCTTTTCCATTTATACAGTTCCTCTTATGCAGCTGATTATAAAAGGAGTAGGAAGAATGCAGTTAATTTTCATGCCAGTAAAAGAAGCAAAAAACTGACAGTTGTCTTTCATACAAAAAAAAAAAAAAAGAATTTACTAAGCATTTGCAAGGTACCAGTGTTTTATACTCATTTAATTATTATAGCAAGCTCTTAAGGTATTATTATTCACATTTTAGAGACTAGAAAATTGAGGCTCAGAGATATTTAGTAACTTATCTAGGCTATCTGGCAGGGCCAAGAAGACTCAAAGTCTGTTTGATTCTAAAGTCCATATTCTTAGTATCCATATATATAAATCCTGATATTCTTCAAGTCCATATAGGATTGCAATTTGTATTAACACAGTAGAAAGAAGTTTAAAATACTTTCTCATCTTTAATCTTTAATATCTTTAATCTTCAAAATCTTTTCATTTTATTCTATATTGCAGCTTACCCTGTTGGTAAAGTATCCACCATTAAAGATTATAAAAACTATTTTTCAACAAGGGACATGCCACTGAATGTCATGACTATTCATGTGCTGGTTCTAGTGATTTCGAACAAATTTGTTTTGTGGTGCCCTCTCTATTGCATTTTTGAGTAGGCTGTAAATCTTTTTAAAACCAATAAAAATATAATTTCAGAATGTTTTAAAAGCAATCTCTCATGTCACTGAATTCTCAAGTGATTTCTGTTTCTGCTTTCTTCTACATATAATGCAAAGAGGATTCTGATGAAAATAATTTAATAGTTAAGTATAATTTTTTTTTCTAATTACAAAAAGTAATATATGATGACTTAACTGAATTTAGACCATGTATAAAGGTATAAGGGCTTCCCAGATGGTGCTAGTGGTAAAGAATCCATCTGCCAATGCAGTACACATGTGTTCAATCCCTGGGTCAGGAAGATCTCCTGGAGTAGGAAATGTCAACATGCTCCAGCATTCTTGCCTGGAAAATTCCCTGGACAGGGGAGCTTGGTGGGCTTAAGTCCACGGGGTTACAAAGAGTTGGACACAACTGAGTGACTTAGCACACAAACAAATAAAGGTATAAAGAAAAAAGTATCCAGAATTCCACAGATAAAACATGATAAGCATCTAATGTTCTTCCTTTAAATGTATATGAGAACAAAATGTGAATTGTGGATTATTTGGAAGGCGGTTGAAGAATTTAAAATAATTTAAAATTATATATATATGTACATTTTAAATATACATATATCTGTTTTGTATACGTATATATTCATCTAAGATAGCCATTGAAATTTTCAAATACTTTCTGTAAAGTTAATTCCATTTGTCTATATGGTGACTACGAGATGTTAAGACTTTAAGCAAAAATTTGGCCAGTTTGTCTAGATGAGAATTGAAAACACATTAACGTGATTTTTACACAGTAGAAAATTTGAATTTTTGCATGTTTTAATTTTATTTTTTTCTATTTACGAAGATAATATATATGTAAATGTATAGTATAATGTGTAATATATAATATATATAGTATGTAATATGTAGTAAATACAAATCAAATGACACATAAAGAGATTAAAAATAGCTAATATTTGTTGAATGCTTTCTATATGCCGGGCACTATTCTAAGGGTTTTATTTATATTAACTCATTTAATCCTCACAATCATAATATAAAGTAAGGACTATTATTTACTGCCTTTATTTTGCAAATGAGAATCTTGGGCATCAAGGGGCTAAGTAATTTGCTTGAAGTCTTGGTTTACTAGGAAAACAATCACGGCAAACGGCATGGTTTTAATTTGTTCATTGAGTTTTCTCATGAGAAAACAAAGCTAATGAATTAGAGCCTTGCCATGCATATATTATAACTTTGTTTTAGGAAAGAAAATGATCAAGTTCCACATGATGCTCTTTAGATGAAGAAGGTAAAGGGAGGGTGGACACACACCTAGGAGAATCTGGATCTGAACCCTGGGACTCAGAGGAAAGGTAGTGGGTCCCTAGGACGTGCAGCTGCTAAACAACAGAGCTGAGATTCAGACTCAGGCAGGATATTCCCAGAGTCCACACTGAACTATTCCCTAAATTGCCTCTACAAAGTATAAAGAAGAAAGCTATTAAGAAGAAAGCCAGGATTAATTAACTCATTGACCGAATAATTGGATCAATCTCGAGTCCCTCTCTCCTCCCCAGAGATTGGGAATGATACCACCTGGCTCAAAGCCCCAGCCCTCTAATTATAAGGTTGGTTTTTCTGGCATGACAAGTTTCTGTCCCAAGTCATTACATTAGCAAAAGACTCAGGTATAGTCCAAAATATCCACCATGAATATCAAAGACACTTCTATGCCTTGGGAAATTCCAAGGATTTAGAGTTTACCTCCTAGAAACCAGAAATAAAAATGTCAGCCAAAATCCTTTATTATATAATACCACCCCTCTTAGCATATCACTGCAGGCTGTCAAACTGCTTTTCTGCAGCATGGAATCAGCTCCTCAGCAATAGGGTGTCCCACAGCTCGTGGCTTGGCCCCTTTTGTTTCCGTGCTGTCCAGTGGGACAAGGGACATGAGGAGCTGACAGCTTTGCAGTGACAATGAGTGAGTGACATCAGAGGAGAGGAAGAGTTTTCTGAAGGAGGCAGTGTAGAGAAGCTAATGGTGGAGGATGACTTTGGCATGAGCTCAGACTTGAGTAGTCATAAAATCATTGAATAAAAAATTACGAGTCTTACATCCACACTCCTACCTGATATTTAATATAAGCATCATCCCCAACTGGTCAAATAGCCAGGCTGCGCTGTAATAGACATGGCAAGGAAGGGTAAGCCAATTATTCTTGGGGCAACCAATTTTACTGATATAAATCTGATTGTTTTTAAACTATTTCTCATAGTGAGCCAACATTTACCTTTTAATAAATCTTTCCATTGATTTTTTTACTACCTCATGGAACACAGTTTTGGCTAGGCTGCGTAGCATGTGGGATCTTCGTTCCACGATCAGGGATGGGACCCATACCCCTTAAGTGGAAGACCTTAGTCCCAACCACTGGACAGCCAAGGAATTCCGTCCTATGGAACACATATTCACACAGCCATCACCTATTGTTTAGGACAGACATGCTATGAAGTCAGCCATCATGTCTCTCCTTGGTTTTGGCTTCAGCAAACTAAACATCTTCCTTCACCCACACCTCATGGGGCCTTGTCTTAGTTCTCACCACCTTTAATATCTTGCTATCCCATCAGCATCTTTCCTAAAATAGAATATCCAGATATTGTTGTGTTAATGAAGAGGATAATGAAATCACTATTGCCAATAAAATATTTCAATTTCTCCTCTTTCTATAAATATGTTTTTGAACTTACAGAGTCTTTTTCAAAAAAGGATATGAAGGAAATAGGAAAATAAAATGTATATTAATATCTTATCCTCCTGTTATGTTTTAACATATTTGTGTGTTTAAAATAATACTTTAAAATAACTTTTTTCTGTTTTATATTATGAAAATAATATGTATTAGTAGTAAAAATTCAAACAATACAAAGAGTAATAGGGAAAATTTTTTTTTAATTTCTCTTACTCTCAAACTTTTAATCCCACTTCTTAAAGCACAGTTTAGCTTACTGTATTTATCCAGAATATTCTTATATTGGGCATCTTTCCTTACCAACATTATGGATCTATCTTGTTCTATTTAATAGCTGCATAGTATTTTATTACATGGTTATACCATCTTTTATTTACCAGTCCCCTTTGATGGACATACATGTTGTTTCCTCTCCTTTTTTAATTTTATAGCAATACAATAAATTTTGTGTTTCTTTGAACACATGAGAAAGCACATCTGTAGGATAATTTCTTTGAAGTAGACCTGCTATGTCAAAATTTATGTGCCTTCAAGGGTACACCAATTTACACTCCTGCTTATAGTGTGTGGAGTACAGTAGACTCCTGAACAACAGGGGTTTGAGATGCGCAGTCCACTTACACAGGGGCTTTTATGTGATTGGTGGTTGGTTGAGTGGGAGGGGCAGGGGTGGTGACTGTTAGAGTTATTTTCAGATTTTCCACTGGGTGGAGGTCTGGTGCCCATAGCCTTCTTATTGCTCAAAGGTCAACTGTACTTGTTTTTCCACATGCCAAACTTTAAAATAATTGTTAATCTAAAAGCTGACAAATGGACTATGATTTCAGCGGGATACCTTCTGTTTGCCCCTCCAGATGCACCTTGCGCTCTTCTCCCAGCTCTTTGCTGTACACAGATACTGTACAGACTACATCACTGGATTCCTGCACCCTCTCGCTTCTTCTATGTCAGATTTAGAAACAGGGGCACCAGTTGAAGATGGGGAAGAGGTATTTACTGATGAAGTTAACGTATTTATTTCCTGGGCTCTCTCCTTGTGGGGTCTCTGCAGACTGGCTGTGACCCTCAAGGTCAAGGACACAGCTTCTGTCCACACAAATCTGTCTCCATTTTCTTGTCCTTTCAGGCATAGAAGGCTGGTCTGCCCTGGTTTTCCTATATCCTGTTCTACCTTTGTAAGTGGTGGTTTGCTGGTTTAGTCGCTAAGTCGTGTCCGACTCTTGCGACCCCATGGAGCCCACGAGGCTCCTCTATCCATGGGATTTTCCAGGCAAGAAAACTGGAGTGGATTGTCATTTCCTTCTCCAGGGGATCTTCCTAACCCAGCAATCAAACCTGGGTCTCCTGCATTGCAGGCAGATTCTTTACTGACTGAGTTATGAGGGAAGCCCCAAAGCATGCCTTGAAGCACCTCATTTGAATGTTCTGTTTCCTGCCAGCTCTTGTTCCTGAAAGCTTGACCTAGAGAGATTCCCCAGGATGTTTAGGAGGTATCTCGTAAGAGAGGCAATTTGAACATAGACCTGAATGATGAGAAGGAGTGTGAAGATCTTAGGCTTATGTGTTCCAGGTGGAAAAGGTCCTGCTTTTGGAACAAGCTCATCATAGTTGAAGAGCAGCAGGAACACCAGAGTGGCTTTGGGCCATCGGGCAAGTATATGGTTTGTTTGTCTGAGAGCCATTGCTTCTTATTCCTTTCTGAGAGAGCTCTAATTTTGTTCAGACATCATGGGAAGATTCAAAGGATAAACCACCATTTGTCTAAGTGAATCATGAAAATTCTATCCCAATTCAATCCCTGATTGATTTAGGAATGCGCCTGTAACCCAGTTCCAGCCAATGAGACATGAGAGGGAGTTTTCTAGGGCCCTCTTGAGAATTTTTCTCTCTGGTAAAAAAGCAGATATACAGGAGAAAATTCCTACCTCTTTCTCCCCTTTTCTGCTTTGGACGCTTTTTGTGAGAATATGATGCCTAGAAATGTATAGTCTTTTGACAACCATGAGACAAAGGGCAGGATCAAAAACAACATATGAAAGTGGAAGAGTGAAACGTTGGAAAGAACCTGGACCCTGATGACATATTGGACCTTCCAAGCCATCTGTAGGATCACCTGCCTTCAGACTCCCTGGTAAGTAAATAAGCAAGTGAAAATCAATCTTAGCTTGAGTCACCATTAGGTGGAGTTTCTGTTCCTTGCAGTTGACGCACCAGCTCACAGAGTAGCAAGGTAGAGGGTGAGGAAAGGCAACCGATATAAGAGAGGTAGGCCAGGGTCCATCACAGTGTCGCTTAGGCCAAGGCATGGAATTTGGATTTTATTCCAAAGGCAAGAGATTTCTGCTGATGACTCAGTGCATGCTGCTGCTGCTGCTAAGTCGCTTCAGTCGTGTCTGACTCTGTGCGACCTATAGACAGCAGCCCACTAGGCTCCCCTGTCCCTGGGATTCTCCAGGCAAGAACACTGGAGTGGGTTGCCATTTCCTTTTCCAATGCATGAAAGTGAAAAGTGACAGTGAAGTCACTCAGTCGTGTCCGACTCTTAGCGACCCCATGGACTGCAGCCCACCAGGCTCCTCTGTCCGTGGGATTTTCCAGGCAAGAGTACTGGAGTGGCGTGCCATTGCCTTCTCCGGACTCAGTGCATACAGGCATATAATAAAGATTTATCTAGCTATCTATCCATGTCATTATACATATTTATCATGTATATGATAAGAATATTATTTAGTATTAAAATTATAGGTATTGACTAAAAATATATTTTCCATTTTAATTTTTATAGAAAGTACTGTTTAGAACCGGATAAAAAGAAATAATAAAAAGTCTCACAAGTAACTTACAAACTATCTTGACTGAAATTCCCAAATGTTGAGAACTTACTAATGTCTGATATTTTATGCTCGGAAGAACTTTCAACCTAGTTTCTAGGTATTGCTTCGGTCTTCTTTAGCCACATCAGGGTCTTTACCAGTTATGTTCTTCTTCAGAGAGTTTGCAACTGCCACCTCAAACCCTTATCTCTCTTTGAAAGAGCCCCCAGTTTTTTCCTTTGTCTTCTCTCTTTGAAAAGAAGGCAACTTCATTTAAGCATGGCTGTCCTAAATGCCATGGATGGTGTTTTTCTCCTAGTTGGCACCAAAAACATCACAGAATAAGGTAGATCATTTAAAACATTTTCCTCATGGTTGTCGTGTTCCTCCATTCAGCAGGAAGATTATTGGTTACCATGGCAATAGCTTCCACAGCATTCCATTCCAAGGAACTGCACAGGTAGAGCACAAGTTTTCCTCTGCGTTCGTTCTTTGCCCTAGCTCTCTGCAGATCTGCATATTTTTGCAGCTTGTACTCTGACTGCTGTTTAGAACAATCAATCAGCTGACCAAACAACCTAGAGTTAAGCCAGATAATTTTTTCAAAGGCACCATATCCCCTTCTCTTCTGAGTATTTTAAAAATTTACATAAACCGTTGTACAATGATTTTTCTAACAGCACCAATTAAAAACTTTCTGGTATGTTTTTTCACCTGTCTGGTATTTTAGTTGTACCTCTTTAACCATGTTTAGAAAATAATGAATTTACAGTAAAAATTAGAGCAGGAGATAGTTCTATGAGATCATTTCCCATGAGCTTAATATCATGTCTTTCCTAAGGATAATTCTCTGACTTTCCTTCCTTCACCACTCCCAAACCCTCTTATAAAATAGTGCTGATGCTCAGAAGAGTAAAAACTGTCCTCAAGCCACTGCCTTTGAGATACCAAACACTTAGATTTTCCCCTCTTAAGGCTGTTAAGTACTTTGTTTCTATTCAGAACCTTATTGATAATAGTAAAAGGTGGTTTTAAACAGTTCAAACAAATTACTGGCACACAGCACCTGTTACGTTACAGAGGCGATGGAATAACTTTAGAGATCAACTGGATAAATTCTATTTCCCTACAACTATAAAAAATTATTTTATTACTTTTAGTCTTTGCTGATTAGTTTCTTTATAACCATGTGGCAAAAATGAGGAATCTAGAGATTTCTATAGTATGTAGAGATACTTTTTAATCTATTATTTCTACCTATAACTTTGAAACAATAGTGGTATTTTGGTAATGAAAAAGAGGGAACATGGAAGGGGAGTTGCGATTAGCTGATGTTAAGCAATTAAAAATAAGATTTGGTTTCAACCCTCTTTCAGGGAAGGATTTTATATCTCCTAGATGTCTTTCATTGAGAAAGACATATCTCCTGACCTATCTATGAACATCCCATTGAATATCACCATCTCCTATTAAGGGCATGGAAGTAAACTCTGTAACTAAAACAGATGCCTCCACCCACAGCTTCTAAAATCAGTGGGTATTCATAAACCTCACCACAAATTTTCAGAGCATAGTGGGAAAAGGGAACTGTTAAAAATTTGAAACTCTATTAAAGTACTTTCTGACTCTTCCGGTAAAAGAAAATATATTACTTTCTAGGAAGTTCACTACTTTAAAAAACAAAGCAATCAGGATTGGAAATTCATGGCTAGCATTTGGGTTACATCACTCAGTTTTAGGAGAGAAGACATTTACTTTTAGATAGAACGCCATATAGAATGGGTCTCAGATTTCTCTCAAAATTGCACTGGAATTGTTTCAAGGGATGAGAAAGACATCATTATTTTCTAAGCCATTTTCTGTCTAAACTAAATCACTTTTCTCTTTTGTGTATTTGCCATCTATGTTAAAGCTTTTACTTCACCATTTTCAAACACTTCATTCCACTCTTTTATTATGATTTTATGATACTGTGAAGCATACCTCCAAGCATACCATGATAAAATGTTACAAAGGTTTATTTATTCCTTTACACGAGGGCTTCCCATCCCGCACAGCGCTAAAGAATCTGCCTGCCAAAGCAGGAGATGTAATAGATGTGGGTTCAATCCCTGGGTTGGGAAGATCCCCTGGAGTAGGAAATGGCAACCCACTCCAGTATTCTTGCCTGGGGAAAATTCCATGGACAGAGGAACCTGGTGGGTTACCATCCATGAGGTCCCAAAGAGTCAGACATGACTCAGTTACTGAGCACCACTGGGTACATGAACACATATATTACCTTATATGCTAATCCCACATAAACTAGGAAGAAAAATCAACCCACCATTGGTAGAATTTTCCAGATTAAGCACAGAGTTAAAATAATCCCACAAACTTTGGGAGTAATTATATTACACTGCACCGTGAGATTTATATAGAAAAACAGTTGCTCTCAATTTTCAGTTGACAAAAGAGCAGTTGAGAAGAGACTATGTAGCTCTGAGAAGCAGAAACGCTAATGAAGGGTCAGCATTGTATAAGCATGAGGCAGCTAACATGCCGTTTTGACAGCTGAGTAAAGATGAGGGGAAAAAAGATTGTAAATCAGAGCAAGTCATGACGAAAGGATGGAATGAAGTGTTTGAAAATGGTAAAGGAAGAGCTTTAATTAATATTGGTGGAAGGAGCACAAAAGACAAACGTGATTTAGTTTAGGTGGGAAATGGCTTGTAGAGAAAGTTAAGGGGAGTAATAATTTGTATTTTAATTTGCAAGGGCCAACGGATGATATTATTTGAAGAATGATAGTTTTAATATTTTATACACTTAATTTCCATTTATCTGAAACATAAATTAGTACAAGTTTCTATTACTCTTAATTGTATATTAGACAAACTGGCAAGCAGGGGTTTGCTTTTGATCAACCTTTGTTTTAACCTTAATTAAAACCACTTTCAAGATTTCAACTTAAAAGCAAGATCATGATTTTATAATGTGAAGATAATAGAAAGCCTGATTTAGTTACAACTTGGTCTGAATTCTTTTGGCTAGTATCCTTCAGTTCTGGGTTCCTAACATGATCAAGAAAATGTACATACAGAAAGAAGTAAAACCCACTTTTCCTTAATTAGAAATCATGTGAGTAGTTTAATATTAAAAACATTTAAAAAATACACATGGTACAAATTCTATAGTGTTTTAGCTTCTTTTATTTAAACTGCATCGATATCCATTTACAGCTCTCCTAACAACCACAATCCTGTCCTGGATTTTCCAGGTCACTTCAGATTCCAAATATTTTATCTATTGTTAAACTATGTGTTTGGATTTGGGTTTGGAAATAGCAATAGCCTTTGGCATTATGTAGTGATTCTATTTCTGGGCCATGATTATCATGTTAAATCAGATCAAATCAATGTTCATTATTTGAGTCAACCTAATAATAAACTATGAAATAATGGGGACATTTAAAAAACTCTGTAGTCATTTGCAATTTGAAGAGCGTTCATAGTATGATTATAGACACAAACACACATATAGCCAGTAAACCTACAGACACATGGCCCCTCATCCTTCCCACCTACTGTGTGCTAAGTCGCTCAGTCGTATCCGACTCTGTGCAACCCCGTGGACTGTAGCCTACCAGGCTCCTCCGTCCATGGGATTCTCCAGGCAAGAGTACTGGAGTGGGTTGCCATTTTCTACTCCAGGGGATCTTCCCAACCCAGTGATCGAACTGGGTTACGCCTAACCTGCATTGGCAGGCGGGTTCTTTACCACTTGGGAAACCCATTGCCATATACGAAATGAAAACAAGAGATAATAAGAGATACTGTGTTATATGTTACAGGGTCAAAACTAAGGAAGACAAAAATAGTCTAAATGTACTTGTGCGAATACTTAAATAAAAAGCACTTGGTGATATTTTCAATTTCCATAGGGTTAAAATCATATTCTTGATAAATCAGAACTGAAAAGGTACACTGGGATTTGCTATGTCCACGACGATAATTACGAGGGAATGAAGTCAAGACTGACTCACTATTCTATGCCAAAACACTGCTGCTTCTCAATGAAAACGTTTACATCATTTGATGCCCCCTACATTATTAGCTTTCTTATCATTATAATACTGTTCATGACATCGCTCTTTATTCTTTCGTGATTTGGGGTACCAAGAAAGAAAAAAGTCTTAAAGACTACTAAGTCCAGAATGGCATTTGATAACTCTTTTGAAAATTAAGGTTATTTTCCCCAAGTCTTGCTGGAAACCCATCTAGCACTGTGCTCAGTCTCTCCTCCCACATTTCCGCGCTGGTGGGGACTTGAGAAGCCCGGGAAGGCTGCTGCAACAGGGGTGGGAGTGGGAGATAGGATATCACCCGCTTGACACTTCGGCACTGTTGCTATGAATGATTCACTCGTGTTTGGCACATTTGTGGCAAGGAAATCTCCTCCTCCCGGCGCTCCTCTCGGCTATCTCCTGCGCTTTGGCCTTTAAGGAGAAGCGAGAGCAGGTGGGCACAGAAGAGCTCGCCGAGTCCTCCTCCCCCTGCTCCGTCCCTAATTTAGCAGTACTTCCGGCCGCGTGACATCATCCCCCGCACCCCGGTGACGTGAGCGGCGGGTGACGTGGGTGCGCAGAGGAGCGCGCTGACGTCGCTATTTAAAGGTCCTCCTGCGGGGAGGATGGAGACACAGCGCGAGCACCTGGCGTGGGGCGCGGAGGAAGCGGTGGAGGCCCGGAGCCGGGCCGGGAGCCAGCAGAGGAGCGAAGCGCCCGCCGCCGGCCCCTAGGGGAGGGGGGTGGAAAGAAGGGAAGGACGGACCGCCGGGCCTGTGGGCCGGCCTGGCTCCCCACGAGGGCC
>NW_011494606.1:8462884-8486372 GCF_000754665.1 Bison bison bison
GGCGGGCGCCGGTCGACCCGTCAGCCCCGTGCTCCGCGGCTGCTCGGCCGCCCGCGAGCTGGGGGAACAGCGTCCGGGGCAGCTGGGGCTTGGCTTCTCTGATTCATTCATTCGCCGCCGCCGGAGCTCGGACCTGCAGCGCTCCGAGGAACGGAGGGACAAGGGACAGCCGCGAATGAAGGGCCGGGTGGGAGCCAGGCTCCATTGTGCTCGGCGGCGGGGGGCGGGCAGGGGCTGAGGGGGGTGGGATCGGGCCCCCTCCCGCTGCTCCCCGGGTGCGCTGCGCCCCCAGCCTGCTGCCAGCCTGGAAATGGCTCCGTGTGTTCTCCTCGGGAGAGTGAATCGATCCTGTCCAGCCTTTTCTTCCTTCTCCCCGCCTCCTCTCTGCTCCCAGTCTTAGGAAGGGGAAAAAAATTAAAGACAGATTCCAATGTGGAGTGCCGAGCGCGTCGCGAGCTGCCGGGTTTGCACGTCGAAGAGGTTTTTCTACATAGCTTTTTTCTAATGTCAGCGCAGGGAAGCAGTGGCATTGCTGCTTTTAGGATTATTTTCTCGTAGGGATCTCTCAAGTGCACGTCGCATTGGGTTGCACGCTCCACCCCCAGGAACCTGGTGTGGTGGAGAAATTTGAACCCGCAGCCTTAGTAGCACCGGAAAGGCCGAGTTACCTGGGCTCTCCCTGAGTGTGGAGGAGGACATGAGCGAAATGACCACCAAGCTCATGTTTTACAGGACTCCGTGAAGCTGGATTCTGCGTTTTCCGACACGTAGATTCGTTTTGTGGAATAAAGTTCACCGCTGTTTCCTCCGCGCAGCATTTTAACTCTAATAAGCAAATGCCACCTCTGTTCGAACGTTTTGGTATTTCCCAGAGAGAAATAATTTTACCTAAGGGAACTAACTGAATTTTCAGCTACATTGAAATACCTCCAGAAAAGGATCTCGGGGGTGGAAAAGCAACTGCGAAACAACAGACGGAGAAATTCATTTGGAAGTTATTCCGTAGCATAAGAGCAGGAACTTACAAGCAAGTTTTCATTGGGCAAAATGGGGTAAGGATTTTTGTGCTTAACCCCCTTGGAGTCTGTTTATGTTTGTGTGTTATTGAGCGGTGGTGGTGAATTGTCTTTGTTTTAGTTTTTCAAACATATTTGCCACCTTGCTAAGCTAGTTGTAGTTTAAAAATATAGGTGTGTTAGCCTTTTAAAAAGTTGTTTTTGTAGCGTGACACCAGAGGCCGTAATTAAGGAACATACGTCTATTACTGTAACCAGAATATAGTTTTATGACTGATATTTAAGAAGACCACACGTTCTGCGCTTTCCTGGTCGAAGTGCCGCAGCAGTTTGTAATACAAAGTCGTGTCGTCTTAGGTTTTGTTGCCGGTGTCTTTAAAGAGAAGCCCCGCATTCTCTCAGTACTTTGAGAATAATCAGGGGCACAAAGGACGATTATAAAGTAATGGGCAGGTTAGAGTCTAGTCCTTGAAAAGGATCCAGGGTAAATTGTTGTTCTCACTGTGCCCTCTGTTTTGCCCTTGAGTAGCCAAAGCAAAAATCTATAGAATTGATTTACTGGGGGCATTAAAATGAAAATCTGAGAGTCTTAGAAGGACTCCACAGTGCCCTGCACTTAGTTGGACATCAGAGCCGAATAGGAAACAGCTTTTTGTTGAAAGAACTTGTTCACTTTCTCTGTTTTTGGCTTTTAGGATCAGCTATTCAGTTTGTGTGAACAGTGTCAGGTCTGCACCTTCTTTCAGATCCAAAGTCAAACAGGAGTGCATTTTTTCAGCCTTTTATTAACTCTTCACGCAATAACTTGATAAAATGCTTGTGATATTCCCTAATTTAAGCCAGATATCTGTAATAATGGAGTAATGATCTGGTTTGTTTCATTGATAGATTTTTTTTTTTCCAATGCTTTTTGTCAAAGAGGAACTTCCAGGATTTTCTTTCTTTTTTTTAATGGTTGAATAAAGACGTCTGAAGTGTAGTTAAAGGACAGAGATTGAAAAGATAGACATGGAAATGCACTGAGAGTTTAGGGGTGTGCATATCTAAAGTTTCGTTCTTAAAACGTTCAGAGGAAAGTTTTTAATAGTACTGCCCTTTTTGTTGGAGTTAAAACTTGAAGTTTATTAACTTGAATAAGTTTGAAAATGTTAAGAATATGTGTGGTAGGAATCCTTCATCAGGAATTGATGAGAAAGAGCAATACTTGTTTGTAAAATTTCAATGACAAAGTGATGAGAATATATATAACTTGCATGATTTGGGATACGAAGAGCAATTAAAATACCTCATTCTATTTCTAGTGCTGCTATTAGTAGCTTGGTGATCTGAGGCAGATTGCTTGACCTTTGTGGACTCTTGTTTTTTTATCTGTAAAATGAAAGTCTTAGGTGAGTTTTACATTTTTTTTCCAGTCTGTAAAAATGAATTATTTCTTTCTCCTCTGTTTTTGTAATTGCTGGTTTGTTTCTTAAAGCAAATCTCTCAGATGGAGAGATTGCTTTCTCTAAGCAGTTGTTAAGCATGTAAGCTGGAAAATAATGACATTTGAAAAATGTTTTGGATGAATTGTACCAATTTTAATAAGAGAAAATACTGAAAAATACTACTGTTCAGAATCTTTGAAATATGGCTTCCCTTGAGAGTCTGCAGTCCTTCTGTTTAAAATGTGTCAGAGAAGAAAAATCAAGTGGCAGTTTTTCATGCTGAAGGCTGAGTTCTCTGTAGGCTGTGGAGTGGTAGCATCGTGAAAGAAAATCAGTTTTCCACAACCTTTAAGCTCCATGATTTTACTAAGTCCATGGTTTTACTAAGTGCATGGTTTTACTAAGTGCATGGTTTTACTAAGGGAAGCTTGAGAGGAACTTAATACAAAGAACACTGGTCTTTAAAGCATAAAAATAAGTCCCACACATTTAACATACTAAAGTGTAATAAAATATATTTATAAACTAGCTTATTTGTCCTTAATAAATTCTTAAAAGTTGACTGGAGAGGCAAAAGAACAAATATTTATGGCATAATTTTTCTGCAAGTCTGTATCTGGGGCTATGACTTTCTCATTAACAGTGACTTGTTTCATCTGAGTTGTCGAGAAAGGCATTTGTGGAAGTTTCCACACTTGGTCGGTGTTTGTACCTAGTAAGTATGGAATAAGCATAGCCTCCTGCACCTACTTAAACCAAAAGGAAACAGAGCTTTAAATGGCCTTTAAAGTTTTACCTAGGCAATCCTAAAGTACTTACTCTGGTATCTAAAACTTTAATACTGTGGATGAAGAGTTTCACATTTTATGAATATATTTATTGACTAATGTTAGGTCATAATAGAAGTTTACGTTTGCCTTAATTTTGGATATAATTGCGAGTCTAGGGGCAAAACTGAAACAAAAGGAACAATTTTTTAAAGAAAATGAGTGATTAGTTCAGGCAGAAAAACAAATTAAGGCTCTTGTAATAGGAGTTTATGAACTATGGTGGAAATGGAAAAGAACAGCTGAAACTGACAGTTGGCAGAATCTGTCAAAGTGTCTTGGATGCTGCCTGAACTGTTTTAATTACAGTTAAGACAGTTGAAGGATTGGTTTGTGAAACAGGTGTATCAGAACCCCAAAAAATGAAAGCGTGTATATTAGGTAAAGTCTAGGTAAAGCTTCCAAGCCCCAGCGAGGAGTCCCTATTAGGTATGACCCCCAGTCCTCCATGTAGTATCTCCTAAATAGAGCAGTGAGTCAGGAGCTATTTTGAAATGATTAGAGTAGGCAACAGAGATCATACAATTTCGATGAGGTATTTCATGCTACCTTTTGTTTTGCGTAGCTCATATTGCCAGCTTATTGACCTCAACAAGGGAAAATCCCCTCCCCTGTCTTATTAAGAGTGAGTTATTTTTAAAATGTGATTTTTTTCCGTGCCAATAAGGTTGATAATACTGTTTCTGACTTAACTCATCTGTGGGTGGACGCCTGGAGAAACCCTCTGCTCTGCCTTCCCCAGATAACTTCCTGAAACATGGAAGTGGGTGCTGCCACATTGTAATCTGAACCTTCTTTACCGGGAGCGAAGCGGACATCTCTTTCTGTCTCAGGCTATTAGGTGCTGCTCTCCGGGAACTGTAGCTAAGATGCAGAAGTCTCTATCCAGCACTGCAATCTGAATGGGCATTGTTGCAAGGGCAACCACTCAGACATTTCTAACGTCAGAGAAGTTAGATGGAAGTCTTAATTATTTGTTCATTTTACCTGTTTTGAACCTCTATCATGTGCCATATGGAGCAGCTCAGTGCTGCTGATACATAGACTAGTAAAATGTTCTCCTTCCTTTCAGTTCAGTTCAGTCGCTCAGTCGTGTCTGACTCTTTGCGACCCCATGAACCACCGCACGCCAGGCCTCCCTGTCCATCACTAACTCCCGGAGTTCACTCAAACGCACGTCCATCAAGTCGGTGATGCCATCCAGCCATCTCATCCTCTGTCGTCCCCTTCTCCTCCTGCCCCCAATCCCTCCCAGCATCAGTCTTTTCCAGTGAGTCAACTCTTCGCATGAGGTGGCCAAAGTACCGGAATTTCAGCTTTAGCATCATTCCTTCCAAAGAACACCCAGGGCTGATCTCCTTTAGAATGGTTGGATCTCCTTGCAGTCCAAGGGACTCTCAAGAGTCTTCAACACCACAGTTCAAAAGCATCAATTCTTCGGCGCTCAGGTTTCTTCACAGTCCAACTCTCACATCCATACATGACCACTGGAAAAACCATAGCCTTGAGTAGATGGATGGAGTTTATTGTTTAGAAGTTGGGTCAACGGTCAAGCCTAAAATTAATAAGTACAGTGGAATGTCTAAGGGACTGAATCGTAGGTATCATAGAGATACAAAGTAAGTGTGTGTGTGGCATTAACTGCTGAGGGAAGCATAAAAAAGCTTTTATAGAGGAGGTAATCCATATTAAATAATGAGAACTGGGTACAGGTGAGCCTTGTAGACAAATAGCCTTCAAGGCAGAGGGAACAGTGTGGTTGACAGCATTAAGACAGTTCAGTTCAGTCAGTCGTGTCCGACTCTTTGCAAGCCTGTGGACTGCAACGCCAGGCTTCCCTGTCCATCACCAACTTCCAGAGTTTGCTCAAACTCATGTCCATTGAGTCAGTGATGCCATCCAACCATCTCATCCTCTGTCATCCCCTTCTCCTCCCGCCTTCAGTCTTTCCCAGCATCAGAGTCTTTTCCAATGAGTCAGTTCTTTGCATCAGGTGGCCAAAGCATTGGAGTTTCAGCTTCAGCATTAGTTCTTCCAATTAATATTCAGGACTGATTTCCTTTAGGATGGACTGGTTGGATCTCCTCGCTGTCCAAGGGGCTCTCAAAAGTCTTCTCCAACACCACAGTTCAAAAGCATCAATTCTTTGGCGATCAGCTTTCTTTATAGTCCAACTCTCACATCCATATATGACTTTTGGAAAAACCATAGCTTTGACTAGACGGGCCTTTTTTGGCAACGTAATGTCTCTGCTTTTTAATATACTGTCTAGTTTAGTCATAGCTTTTCTTCCAAGAAGCAAGCGTCTTTTAATTTCATGGCTCAAATGGACTTTCAAGAGTCAAACAGACTCTTGCAGGTTACAAATAAAACCTTGTGCACACCAGGACCCAGGAGAAGGGAGCAGTGACCCCACAAGGGACTGACCCAGACTTGCCTGAGTGTCCAGGAATTAAGACAAGGAACTGCAAAATAATTTGACGTGGTGAACTTGGCTTTATGGGGTACAGCAAGAGACAGGCCCAGAGTCTTACACAGGGCTCAGGTTAGGCCTTGTGGACCAAACAAAAGTTGGTCTGTTTCAAGCTCTTTTGAACAGTGACCCGTTATAGTAAGATATACATTTTCACCTTACAACCTAGTCCACACATATGTAAATGATAAAATATCATGAAAAAACACCATTTGTGTGATGCACTCTGGTATTTTCTATTCTATTTCTAAGAAAGCGCAATGGTTGAAACGCAATAAATTGAGCCAACATCCCAGGACTAGCAATGGTATTTTGAAAAACACTGCTCTTAGCTCTGGGAACCACTGGAGTGTTTTAAGAAAAATAGTTATGTGAAGGGTCAGGGAAGTAGGTTGAGAAAACAGTTTTAAATATTTACATTTTGGCTTTGTACATTGCATCCTGTGAAAACACCAAAGCTGGACAGTGAAGCATAACTTGGTAGGGGAAGTGCATAGCCAGCCAGGCCTGGAAAATTCCAGGGTGTTAGGAGAGGCGGGATGGTGTTGGGTGGTGTGTGGTTGTCTGAGTAGGACTATTTTTTTTAAGGAGCAGTGAATTTTATGTGCAGAGGTCAAAATGCAGGAAGCAGCACGGTATGTTCCCAGCAGAGCCACACACTCAGAAGGGCCACGGAATAGTGAATTTGGGAGTTTAAAAAGGGCTTTCTTGCTGGCATACACATTGCATGGAGATAAGGAGAATGTTTTGGAATTCCCCAAGAAGTAAATTAAAGGGTACATGGAGTTGCTGGTAAGATTTGCCTTGTATGCTAAAAAGTTATTTGACTTGTGATTAAACAGAATTGTAATTTTACATGTATCGACCTACTGGGAGGCTATCCACTATAAGAAGAGTAGAAGAGTTTGCATGTTTTGAGAATGGGTTTCCCTCCCCCCCCCAGTTTTATTGCAGTATAATTGACAACATTGTATTATCGTAAGATGTACAGCGTAACCGTGAGCATGTGGGAGCCTGTGTCTGTGAAATGACCATAGATCCAGCTAACATCCATCCCGTCATATTGTTAAAGCCTGTTTTTCTTGTAATGAGAACTTCCATGAGAATAGGTTTATCTTTTAATATATTAATGGAGTAATGGAGCCCTCACTCTTGATTGAAATTTGAAAGAACTCCTTTTCTGTTTTCGGGGTTTTTCCAGGTAGCGTGTTATGCATGAACGAGACCACTCTTGCTGTTTCTTTTACCCTAATCTCTAACCTCCTGTTCTACATAGTGAGGACTTTTAACTGGCTCCCTTTTGTTCCTACTTCCTTTTATTCTTGTGGCTCCATCCCCTTTTCCCTTGGCCTAATGATGCAGGCACAGATAACAGCCGTGGACCCTCAGGGCTTTCCTCCAGGGCCCACAGACATTTACTCACTTCCAGGCAGTGGAAAAAATGTCAGTCTGTTTCACCTCCAATCCTACCATCTCCTTAACTTTGCTTCTGCAGTTTGCTCCCTGCTTCCCAGCTTCTCTTTCCTTCAGTATTGGGGTTGATGATGCTTATCTGAGCACCGCCCTCCCCCACCCCACTTGGCCCCACCCCAAGATTTGAAGGAGGAAGAGAAATTTTATTTTCTAGGTTTGTGGTGATGGGCTGGTTAGCACATCCACTCTCAGCTGACAGGTAACATGATCTCTGTATGGCATAGCAAATTGTGTTATCATTCCAAAATGTAGGACATTATTACTTATAAATAAGATATATAATGTCTTGTCAAAAACTAGATCCTAGAGTTTTAAAATGAAAGCAAAAACTTTCTCAATAGTTACATTTTCAGCAGAGTACAAAGCTGAGGGTAGGAGTATCAAGATGATGGTACTTGAGCACTTGCACGAAGCTGTTAGTGAGAGGGTATCAGCAAGCCAAGCTTGGTTACTTTACATATTTGTGGAAATTGACTTTTGAGGGGAGCAAATGTTAGAGCTGGGATCATTTGGGAGACAGAATGAAAGTGGAAGATGATGTATTTGGTGTTTTCTTTTTTGAGGAATTTCCTGGTGGCTCAGATGGTAAAGAGTCTGCCTGCAATGCGGGAGAGCCTAGAGAGGAAAATGGCAGCCTACTCGAATATTCTTGTCTGGAGAATCCCATGGACAGAGGAGCCTGGCAGGTTACAGTCCATGGAGTCACAAAGAGTCAGACACTAGTGAGAGACTATTGATTGGGTGGCATGTTAGGATGTGGTTATGTAATTAATAAACAACAGGTACCCTGCCTTCCCTCCTCAAGCCCGTTGAATGGAAAGTCTTCCTTTGACTCTCTTGGTCTTTACCCTTTGCACGCTTACGGCCACGTGTCTTGGTAGCACATCCCTCCGCTGGGGTTTGTCTTGATGTTTTGCTGTACACCTGAAACTAACACAACGCTGGAAATCAACTGTGCTTCAGTTAAAAAACAAGGAATCACAAACATCACCCCCCCAAAAAACGCCCAACAAGGTGTCTCATTTTTTATTAATTACATCATATAGCCATTAATCCTTTTTAAAAAATATCCTTATTGATCCTCTTTTATGTCTTTCACTTGTAATTTTCTTTTTTTTCCTTGACTCTAGAATAGAATTACTAAACTTTCACAACCAACTTGCAAACCTATCATGGACAAATAAGTGTATACACTAAAAAAATCCCTTTCAAAATGTAAATGTATAAAGAGTGTGTTTAGGGGAATCTCTTCATTTTGATTCAGTACAATAGTGTATTTAATAATTTTGAAGTGAAGGCACTCTATAAATCTGACTAGTGTGACTTCTTTTTAGGGTTTTGGAGAATCGTGAAAGCGCATTCAGGATAATTACCTGGAGCGTTGTTCATGGCAGTTAAGGGATGGACAAAAGTGGCTTTGTACATAGTTGTACACCGAGTTTAGTTTTAAGTGATTAAATGTTTCAGATGAAAAGGTGGTTGAGTCTCAAAAGGTCCAGCATTGCTATTGCCGTGTGTTTGATTTTCCAAACCTATGATGTTTAGTTGAAATAATTATTTGTAGTTAATCCATGGTGTTTTGTCATTTTTGATTAATCAGACGCACTGGATGGAAGAGTAGGGAAAGTGAGTTCCAAATATTTAAGTGTTTCTTGATGTAATTTTTAAACGACTGAATATAAGACATTTTCGATAGCTTTATTTCTCCGGCTCTGTTTAGTTGAGTGAACTGTGCAGTTCCTGGCTGTGCTGCACATTTGTAATGACCCGTGGCTCACACAGGAAAGTGGCCCTGTAGTACACAAGATTCATTGTGTTTGTGGAATGATTGAGATTTCCCTGGAAATCCAAAGTGCTTCTCTGTTGAGGTTCGAAAAGTTGAGTACTTTTTAAGATGGTGTAAGGTTTCATGCTCATTAAGTACCTTCATTTCAAAAGAATCCATGTGGCAAGGCAGTATTTATATTCATTTTAGCCCATCTATGAGAATTGAGATAAAGTTTCTGAACCTTACTTAATGGGCGTTTCAAGTAGAGCACATGGGTGGCGCTTTTAACAGTCGGGAGCCTCCCAGGTCCAGACTCCAAGGAAGGGACCAGCAGGACCCCCAGGCCAAGCGGACCCCAGCCCTCAGCCACCCTGAGGTGCTGCCACCTCAGGCCTGCCACTGGGTGCTTCTCAAAAAGAAACAGCGTCTGTCTCCTCCCGCGGCTGCAAAGGGCAAACACCGGCCCTGAAGGCACCCCCCACCCCGACTCTGCCCGAGACTGGGAGCACACGGGTGGCGCTATTAAAGTTTTAAAGGCTAATCATTCGGTGGTCTTTAACATATAAATACAATCATATAAGACTGAGTCTTTGAGGTTAAAATGTTAATTTTTACAACATCTGTCTCTATACTATAAAATTAGGACATCCATTATCACTGTTAAAAGAGACATTTATCAGTGAACTTGTGTTCTTAATTGCAGTTGATTTTCCTTTCTTCATTGTAAGTCTAACACTATTGGTCATTTCTGTGCTCCCTAATAAAATGTCTGATAAAAAAGATGAAATTGATGAGAATTGGTGCTGCTTGTTTTAAGCAGTATTTTCTAGGGAAGAGATTGAAATTAATCACGTGTATGTGTTATATTTTATTGTGTGATTTGTCATTACCCTTCACTTGTATTTTTTATTGATTTCTTTTTTTTTTTTCTTTTTAAAGGTTTTTAAAAATCTCATTTCCCTGGTAGGTATAATTTAGAATTAATTTTACAGGGACAAGTATAATTAATAATTACTTTTACAGGCACAAAACTGAATTGCTTTTTCATGACCTTGCAAAGAGAAAAAAAACAAAGTATTCTTTCTTGTGAGGTTTCTTCTCCCCACTGACTAATTGTGAGCCCAATATGGCTTTGGTGTAGCTAAAAAAATTTCAAATATGTAAAACAAACGTTTGACTTGGGATCTGGATTTCATTTACACATAACTATCTTTTCTCTTTAACGGTAAGCTACTGGCAGATGGCAAAAAGTCAGTTTTCTGTTTTGTATCAGAAGATAAAATTCTAAAATCCGAAAAATTAGCAGTCTACTCAATGCTTTCTCTTCATAGTACAGTTTACTTTTGCACTTTCTCTCACTTTTGAAAAATCGCTTTAATCCTTTAACACCTAATATTAGCTTTAAAAAAATCGCTTTGCTTTTTGGACATTTTCTTTTAATGTGCTTTCATAAAACATGAAGCTTTTGCATGTTACCTTTGAAAAGAGTTGGCACCACTTCCTCAAGGCAGAGCAGTTTTAAGAACCGAGGACTTTTTAAAAAATTACTGAACAAGAGTTAGACAGAAATTAAACAGCTATCAAAGCAGCTTTTGCTCCTTTGTGAGGTTAAGTCGTGTTTGTTATGTCACGTCTAATGCAAGTCCAGATGCACGTGGTCACGTGCCGCAGGGTCCAGAGGGCTGAGGAGAGGATGCTCTGACTGCCATCCCATCTGCAGGACTTGCTCCTCATTTGTCCCTGTCTTTAGTAGGAGGGCCGTGATAGCCGTAGCCCAAGTTCATGTCTCTCTGGATACTGTGCATTGCATTTCCTAACCACCTGCTGCTGCTGCTAAGTCGCTTCCGTCGTGTCCGACTCTGTGCAACCCCGTAGACGGCAGCCCATTAGGCTCCCCTGTCCCTGGGATTTTCCAGGCAAGAACACTGGAGTGGGTTGCCATTTCCTTCTTGAATGCATGAAAGTGAAATGTGAAAGTGAAGTCGCTCAGTCATGTCCGACTCTTAGCGACCCCATGGACTGCAACCTACCAGGGTCTTCCATCCATGGGATTTTCCAGGCAAGAGTACTGGAGTGGGGTGCCATTGCCTTCTCTGTCCTAACCACCTAGATCATAGCAAAGCACACATGTACAGTGTAAGTTGAGAGGTTCTGGGGAATTAGACCCCACTTTTAGTGTACAGAAAATCCTGATTCCTAGCAGGTGGGGATAAGTTGGATGTACCAGTTATTTTTTAATAAATTTCCATGGTAAATTGTTGGACCCTTTCATCTTTAGTTCTAAGCATGCCTCAGTCTTAAGTTGTGTTTCCTTCTTTCTGTTTCATTTAAGAGATCTAGAACTGTTATTCTGAATAAGGCTTTTTTGTGAGTTGGAATTCTCTGCCCTAGTTGGTTTCAGCTTCCCTCATTAGGCTCTTAATAAAGGTCTCTGGGAAGTTATCTTAAGTGGATTTGACTATCAAAGAGCTTAAAGTACTCACATTAGAAAATTTCTGTCCGTGTTCCTTCGTGGAAGGTAAATCTATACATGACTAAGCTTAGGACTATTAATTTGAACCAACTGTATAATAATATTCAAGTGAGCCTAGCCTATCCCTTTGCGTTTCCCTGGTGGCTCAGTAAAGAATCTGCCGGCAAAGCAGGATACCCAAGTTTGATCCCTGGGTTGGGAAGATCCCTTAGAGTGGGACATGGCAACCCACTCCAGTATTCTTGCCTGGAGAATTCCATGGACAGAGGAGCCCCTCGGGCTACAGTGCATGGGGTCATAAAGGGTTGGACACGACTGAGCAACTAACACTTAGCCTATCCCTTTACCTTTCTGTGCTTCCCTTTTGCTTATCTTTTAAAACTGCCATTTTCTGTCTTACTCTGTAGGTATGAATCTCTGTCGCATGGGTTTTAACATTAAAATTCATGTGTTTTGCTTTGCTTAATCACCCTGCCAGCTCCTTTGATGTTTACAGAATGAGAATTCCGCCTACTTTTGTTTACTAAGTATTGCCAGGGATCTGTATACATTCAGCTGAATGGGAAGACTCCCAAATCACCCTTTTATCTTTCTTGAGGTTCTGTTGATTGAAAAAAAATGGTTCTAGATTTTGTGGGCTGTCTTTTTCCTTACTCAACTGATAACATATGGGATTTTAGTTGTCTATTTTCATTGTTGCTTTCATTTAGTATTTTATTAATGCTGAATTGATATTTATTGCTATGCCTGTGTTAATGTGAGGGAAGTAAGACATTATGGTAATATTGCTACTTAGTTTTACTTGGTGGCATATTAGTATATTGGGGGTATTTAGTATATGATCTGTGGGTAAACTATAGGCTATTCATGTGGTAGGAAGCTAGCCTGAAAAGTGTTTTCAAAGATGGTGCAGTGGTTACTTACCATTGAGGATAAGTGGATTCTTTACCACTGAGCCACCAGGAAAGCCCAAGACTCATTTAGAGTGGGGTTTCTAACCCCTCAGTTTTTTTAAAAAAGGAAAAGAGTCTAATGTAGGCTTAGTATCTTAGTTGACAATGAGTTTTAATTAAACACATCTTGTTTTCCTTTTAGACGGTACTGAAAAACTGTATTCTGATTTTAGTGTACTCAAATCTCTGCGCAATGCCTTTTGTTTTGAATACACTGACGTCTTTCTCATGAATGAACTGAAGTGTTATTACATGTGTTTTGTATAATTTCCAAAGTCGATTCTAAAGTGTAAATTCCATCAGTCAGAGCCCTGTTAACTGCCTTTATAGTTGTTGAACACATGAGCCTCAAGACCACGTAAGTTGGCAGGGTCTACTTCTCTGAGAAGCTCAGTCTGGAATAAGAGCGCTTGGGATGTTATCTTAAAGCATGTTTCCTAGAACATAATGTTGGACCATGAGACCTGCAAGTGCAAGGGTCACTTACAGGCTGCAGTACAATTTCTGAGTCATGAGACAGCTGTAAGTTGTTTAACTCCCTAGAATTCATAAAAGTCCATTGGGCCATATCATACCCAGTTTTAAAATGGTTATTCTTTCTGAATTTTTCCCCCCGAGGTCCCAAACTCTAATGTTATCATTGGCTGAGCAGAAAATGTATAAGGTAGAAGTCAGTAAGGACTGGTGGAGACCGTGGCAAAGTGAAGAGAGCGTGTCCTGCCTGAAGGCATTCATATCCAGAGTTCTCAAAACCCTGTGCTGAAAACTCTTGACTCAAGAAGGAAGACCAGAGAGCATGGCAGGGCATTGGCAGAAATGAACACTAGATTCAGTCGTGTCTGACTCTTTGGGACCCCATGAATCACAGCACACCAGGCCTCCCTGTCCACCAACTCCCGGAGTTCACTCAGACTCATGTCCATCGAGTCAGTGATGCCATCCAGCCATCTGTCGTTCCCTTCTCCTCCTGCCCCCAATCCCTCCCAGCATCAGAGTCTTTTCCAATGAGTCAACTCTTCGCATGAGGTGGCCAAAGTACTGGAGTTTCAGCTTTAGCATCATTCCTTCCAAAGAACACCCAGGACTGATCTCCTTTAGAATGGACTGGTTGGATCTCCTTGCAGTCCAAGAGACTCTGAAGAGTCTTCTCCAACACTAGATTAGTGGTTCTCAATTTGAACTTGCATTCGAATCACCTAGAGGGCTTGTTAAAGACAGACTGCTAGACTTCAGCCAGAGTTTTTGATTCAGTAGCTCTGTAAGTGGGACCCATGAATTTGCTGCTCTATTAAATTCTTAGGTGATGCTGATATTGCTGGTCCAAGGACCTTACGTAGTGTCATTTGAAAAATGAAGCATATACATGAAAAACTTCTGTCCATTCAAAAGCTTCAATGATTCTTGAAACCTTTTTGTTCTTTGCTTGCAAGCTGTAAGAAATTGTAATGTTGAACTAAAGGGAGAAACTCTGGTTGAACCTTTTAATCTCTCTCTTTTTTTTACAAGCTAAAAGATCCACTTGAAACTAATCTCTGTGTCTTTAAACCTGATTACCTCTGGCAATGCTTACCAGTTAGCCCTGTGCAGAGTGAGTTCTGCTTTCTGGCATTTCTGAATGTATTATTTTTGAAACTACCTGGCAGTGCTTTGACTCCTGAACTTTTTATGCTTTTGGAGGAAGTGTAATTTCTGTCTGTTTATCCTACTTAGATACCCTTAAGTTTGTCCACATGCTATGGTATTAGTTTTCTATTGCTGTGTGACAATTACCACAATTTTGGTGGCTGTAAAACAACACCGATTTACCTTAGCTTTTGTGACTCAGGAGTCCAGGGACCTTCACGGGATCTTCTGCTCAGGGTCTCACGAGGCAGCAGTCAAGGTGGCAGCTGGGGCAAGAGTCTTATCTGTGGACCAGTGTCTCCCTGAATGCTCACATGGTTGTTGGCTGATTTCATTTCCTTGCAGCTAAGGAGCATGGTGGGCTACAGTACATGGGGTCCAAGAGAGTTGGACACAACTTAGCGATTAAACAGCAACAGCAACAAGTAGAACTCACAGCGGCATTGTTTTCAAGGCCAGCAGGAGGAGCCCCTCTCGGTGCTTTGTCATCTTCTAAAGGACTCACCTAAATAAGTTAGGACCACTCAGGGTAACCTTCCTTTTGATTATTTGAAAGTCAACTGATTAGTGACCTAATTACCTAAGTGACATCCCATCCTATTCAACTCTTCGCACACTGAAGGTGGGGAGTTTTATGCAGAGAATGTCCACCAGGAGGCAGTATTCCTGGAGCCATCTTAGAATTCTGCCTGCTCTACCCCATCAAATACCTATGGATGTTTTCCCAATGCTCAAATATCAGTATGCCCACTCCAGGTATTTTTTTTTAACTTTTAAAAATCTGTAGCCTTCTGCATTCCTGCTCCAATATGGACTGGTTACTCTTAAGGCATATTATAGAGGCCTCATATTAGACTTTCCCTAATTTTTTGGGGGGTGGGAAATAATGGGCAGGCATCATATCTTGTTTCCTGGTCACTATGGTTGCTTTCTTCATTTATTCTTTTATTTTACTGAAGCTCCTTTTCTCATTACCTGAAAATGACTAGGTAGGAGATAACTTGAGACATACCGTGAAAGTGCCCTCCCCTTCAATTGAGTCTAGATCTCTAGACAGAAAGTAATTTTCTGTCATTACTGTGAAGGCACAGATCTGTTCTGGTTTCCAGGTGTTCCTGTTCAAGCCTGCTTGTTTCTCATTCCTTTCTTTGCCTTCATGTGTTACTCTTCCCCAACTTTGTAACATTTTAGGATTTTTTCCTTTGTGGTTGAAAAATTTCACAATGATGTGGGGTGGGGCTTTTTGTTTGCTTGTATTTTTTTTTTTTTTTTTTGATCTTTTGGTCATTGCTGGACCATTTCAGTCTGTAAATTTCCATAAGTTTGGGAAATTTCCTTCTATTTTTAAAAAAATATCATCTCCTATTTTTCTCTTTATGAACTGTTAGTTGGATAGTAACCTTTTTGTCTAACCTACCAGTTTTTTTTCTTTTTCTTTTGCCTTCTAAGGAAATTACCTTGACTTCATCTTCTAACAGTTATTGAATTTTAAATTTTCACTTAATTTTAAATTTCCAAGTCTTCTTTCTCAATGTGCCATCACTTTGAGATTCTTTTGTTTTCTATTCCCTAAGTTTTCTTTGGGGTTCCTTTTTTGTTTGCTTGGTTTCTTCTTTCATGATCCTAAACTTGCCTAGAGTATCTGGTGATCCCCATCTGTGTGATTAAGAGTAAGATGCTAGAAAGCCCGTTAGAAGCTGTCAGTGACCCAGTGAGTCCTGTCACCAGTGGGCTTCATGTTAGGCATTTAGGCGGTGAACAGGCCAGCTTCTTGGGTGGTTTCCAGGTGTCAGTAAGTAGAAATCTAGTCTCTGAGGCTGTAGGTCTTTTCTTGAAGACCGTTCAGTTTCTCTAAAAGACGGTCTTCCAATATATATACCTTTTGGCATTCTGAGAGCGAAGTGTACACCATTATATATCTAGGAGGCATATGCTGCTGCTGCTGCTAAGTCGCTTCAGTCGTGTCTGACTCTGTGCGACCCCATAGACGGCAGCCCAAAGGCTCCCCCGTCCCTGGGATTCTCCAGGCAAGAACATTGGAGTGGGTTGCCATTTCCTTCTCCAATGCAGGAAAGTGAAAAGTAAAAGTGAAGTCTCTCAGTCGTGTCTGACTCTTTGCAACCCCATGGACTGTAGCCTACCAGGCTCCTCCATCCATGGGATCCTCCAGGCAAGGGTACTGAAGTGGGTTGCCATTGCCTTCTCTGAGGAGGCATATACCCACTGTAAACTGAAAACCATGAAGGGAGGGTTTGCAGCATTTTTCTTAATGCTCTACCCTTGTTTTCTGCTACTGGGGAAAGTAATTTTCTCTGGTGGTGGGAAGGGGGAAGGAAACTCTCATTGCTCTGTTACTTAAACTTTTCAATCAGTTCCCTAATTTCAGATCCATACTTCACACTCTCTCCTGCAGCTCCTTTGTCTCTAAATTCTGGCCAGCAAGTTGTTCACTCAGTAGTTTCCTTGGCTTTGCCACGTCACGTACTATTCCTTCTTCCAAATTACTTCTTTGAAAATTGTATTAAAATTACTTATCCGCTGGTGTCACTTCTATTCTTTGTGGTTATGGGTTTATCCCCTTCCCGTTCATTTTAGTGTAGTTTCAGAAAAGGAAGATAAATATGTGCAATTAATTTGCCGTGTTTGACCAGAATCACTGAGCCTTAGCTTTTGAATTTATATAAGGCATTTTTCAGAATGTGTTGACACTGTTGACAATTGATTAGAATTTGGTGGGTGATGAAGTGTTGGCTTTCTAAAAATCTCTCCCTGTTACCAACACCAGAAAACTCAGTGCTTAATGTAAGTAAGCACATCTTAAAATTTAACAGTTAAAGTTTATCTTGAGCCTAAATAAACCTCAGCAAAGAGGAGCACTTAACTCTTTCAACTGTGTCAGGTAGCGAAGGTGTTGCCACAGTTTATCCCCTATCACAGTGCCTCTTGAGCACTTGTAACAAATATTAAATAATTTCATTTGTTTCATGAGTCACACTAGGCACTGGCAATACAAAGATAGGTAGACAGCCACATAAAAAACAAGTTCCATTACTGTGACTTAAGTGCTGTGATAGAGACGTATGCTGTGTTTGTGAGCACAGAGAAGGGAGTGCCACACTTGAATGTTGACTTTCAAACCAGCTTCATTGTCCTCGTTCACCTTCATCAAGAGGCCCTTTAGTTCCTCTTCACTTTCTGCCATTAGAGTGTTATCATCTGCATATCTGAGGTGGTTGATATTTCTCCTGGCAGTCTTGATTCCAGTTTGTGATTCATCCAGCCTGGCATTTGGCATGATGTACTCTATATATAAATTAAGCAGGGTGACAATATACAGCCTTGATGCTCTCCTTTCCCAATTTGGAACCAGTCAGTTGTTCCATGTCCTCCAGTTCTAACTGTTGCTTTTTGACTCACATACAGGTTTCTTGGAAGACAGATTAAGCAGTCTGATATTCCTATCTCTAAGAATTTTCCACAGTTTGTTGTGATCCACACGGTCAAAGGCTTTAGTGTAGTCCATGAAGCAGAAGTAGATGTTTTTCTGGAACCCACATAGACATATAAAACAAAAACAGAAATGAAAGAGGAGCAAATAATGTATTCCTGTTGCCCGCCCCCCCCCCCCACCTTAGAAGTCACTGCTTTACACAATGGTTAGCAAAAGAACAACATTAAGTTTGTAGAGTTAATACCACACTTGTGTTTTAGATGAACTAATCAGGTCACAGTATGGAGGAAGTTTTAGACTTGGGGAGATATGCATGAGAGAGAAATGGGTGGGGGTCTTGGAGATCCTCAAATTTAATTGTGTAATAAGTTAACTGCAGCAGCTTAGTCAGGAATAATGGCTTGAATTAAGGTAGAGAAGGACATGGGCACGATTTAAAAGAGATTTAAGTAGTGCTGTCTGTAGGAGTTGACAGTGAACTCTGTCGATACAGAGGGGCAGGAAGATTGGCTTGGTCGGCTGTTAGCTGAGGTAGGGAACCAAGAGAAAAGCAAGTTTGCAGCGAGGTGAGATGATGAATTGCATAAAAACTGTTGTATTTATTGCCATCTGCGTAGGAATGTTTTATAGTCAAATATCCAGGTCTGGTATTCAGGAAAAGAGATCTAGGCTTTTGGGAATCTTTAGGATATATAAGCATTGGTTGAAACTTTGAATGTGGATGAGGTCATTCAGGGTATTTATAGAAAAGAGCAGATTAGGCCTCTCTGGGGGAATAGTCATTTAAGGGGCAGCAAAGAAGCTGAGAGAGCAATCAAGCTAAAACCGTGAGAGAACAGTCTCAAAAACAAGAAAGGGAGTTTCCAGAAATGAGTAGCCAGGATCAAGTGTGGCGGAAACGGAAACTTCAAATGAGGCAAACAGTATCTATCAGATTGGCTAAGTAGTGGTCCTTTAAAAAGGACCTTACCTTGAGAAGTTTGAGCAGCCTGGGATGGATGCCAGATTGCCAGGGGTTGGTGATGCTAATGAAGGGTAAGGAAGCAGAGGCTAGGAGGGTAGGCTTCTCCTGTAAGACTAAGCGTCTCTGAAATAGGGTAGAGCTTCAGCAAGCTGTAGCATTCAGGAAATTGTTGTGGTTTTGTTTTCAAAATGGGACTAAGCATTCTTTTTAGACCCTGAGAAAGGAGTCCATAGCTAAGGGTATTTGAAAATAAAGGTACGGAGGGATAACGACTGAGGAGAGTCATGGCAGAAAATGCCATGTGAAGCACAGGAGGAAGAAGTGAAGTGAAAAGTGAAGTTGCTCAGTCGTGTCCGATTCTTTGCGACCCCGTGGACTGTAGCCCACCAGGCCTCTCTGTCCATGGGATTCTCCAGGCAAGAATACAGGAGTGGGTTGCCATTACCTTAAATAGGAGGCATGTCTTCCTCGTAGACTGGAGGGACAGATATGTGGAAGGTTATGATTGGGTTAAGTTTGTAGGTTAAAGGGCAGGACACTGGAAGGGAGCTCCTTAGCTGGGGGACTCCATCTCATCAATTCATTCCCTGATTCATGAATTAACACACACTTATTCTAAGTAGCTTCTGTGAGTCAGGCACAGTTGTAAGTGTAAGAGATACATCCGTGAACAAAGAGCCTGCCTTTATGGGTGTGCATTCTAGAAAATGACGAAAGGCCATCTGTAGAGGATGAAGTTTGCTTGGAGCCTTGGGAAGAGAAGTGAGCAATGGGAGAGACGACTGACCCTGAACAGTGAGGAGTTGGGAGGGCCCATATCGGGGTATAGCCACAGGTTTTGGTGTTCCTGTTAAAACAGTCTAAATCCAGGCTGCTGCTGTGCCTGGGAGCAGAGAACTGTGTGTTAGAAGGGCTTTCCTGGCCTCCATTCTGTTAAAACGGAAGCACAAAAGAGGTGTGTCCAATTTTGGTGGTGTTCTGTTCAGAGGTATTTTCGTATGCCGCCTTTCCCCATCCTAAATGGCCCTTTTCCTTCTGTAGAGAACATTCTTATCTTAGGAAACCAACCTAGTAAGTATTAAGTTGCCAGAATGCCACCAGTTTGTTAACATTTGAAGTCTTTTCTCTGGGAAGCATCCTAGTCCTGTGAAAAGTCCTGGAGCGCTCCTGAGTTCTGGGACTCCATTTAATATTTACCTTCACAGCCCAATGCCTTCATGGTGAACTAGAGTGTAGAAGGGTCCTTTAGTGAATTTTTTCTTCTTCTGTCATATCAGGAAGGTCACAGAGGTTAATTCGTTGTCATGACCACTTGAAGGTTACTCTGATTCCTACGGAGAACTCAGTCTATAATATTACCATTTCAGAAGCAGCTTTGCAACTCCCAACTTATTTTTCTGACTCTTGATAAATGTAAATATTCCTTTAGTCCTTTTGGACAGGTGGGCTTTGGTTTCTTTCTAGTCACTCAAAGTACCTGCACTCCTTGACTAGTTCTGATTTTACTATCATCACAACTTGGGTAGCATTTCATTTTTTATGGGAACTTTCCTGCTGGAGGAATATGTCTCCAGAAGCAGACAATTGAGCATCAAATTTAAGTAGCAAATTGAACAGCATTTTTCTTTTCTTGTAGTAGTAAGAATCAGTTAAGAAACAGAGACTTTGAAATGAAATTTTACTTCATCTTTTGTTCTATAAAGTGTAATTTCATCATCAAGCTCTAAATTGATGAGACTTACATCATTTTTCAAAGTTTTTTTTTTTTTTTTTGACCTTGAGAGATGGATTTAGGCTGCAGAAGCTCGAGCTATGATACAGAGTGGCATGGCACAATCCAGGCGGAGCAGTTTAGAAATCAAGCAAGGTCTCTTCAGCCAGCCAGTGGCTGCATTTAAATTATTGATCTTCTTAGCTCTGTGATCTTCGGCAAGTTGCTTAAGTTTCTCAGTTTCCTCATCTGTAACATAGGGATGAAAGTGTGGATGTTAAAGGATCAAATACAAGCAAGTTGCTAACACATTCAGGCACATAGGAACTACTTAAATCACAGCTTATTATTACTGTAGTTTTATACAGTTTAACTTTCTGGTAGTAAACTCAATTTGGGGATTTTTTTTTGGCTTATAAATAAAGAGCATGAGAAAAATTTTTAACCTTTGGTACTACCGAAAGGCTTCCCTGGTGGCTCAGCCAGTAAAGAATCTGCCTGCAATGCAGGAGACCTGGATTCAAGCCCTGAGTCAGGAAGGTCCCCTGGAGAAGGAAATGGACAACCCACTTCAGTATTCTTGCCTGGGAAATCCCACAGACAAATGAGCCTTGCAGTCTACAGCCCAAGGGGTCAAAAGAGCCGGACATGACTTAGCAACCGCCACCACAAGCCACCGCCACCACTACTGAAGGTCAAAGATAAGTTTGTGTACTTTATTCTGTCCTAGTAAAGTATCCATTGAATCCCTCTTCCTCTTGTATTTTATATCCAAAGAACTTAATTTGCTTAATGTTCTGATTTCATTGACTATCTTGAAATATCTTGATTTGAGGAGCCGTTGATGGAACCATGAAGATACTAATTCTCAGTAAGGAAGCTGATGTTTAAATATTATATATGACAGGAATAATCACCTATTCTACTATAATTAACTCTAAAAGATATACATAAATAAAATTTTTAATGAAAATTCTTCTGTATAGTTAAGCCATCTTATTGGTCATCTTTATTAGGTCTACAGAAGAATATTTAAATATCTGATTGGGTCTTTTTTATTAGATATGCTCACAAATTACAAGAAGCTTTAAAGCCAAATATTACTAAATAACTTTTGGAAAAGTTAAGTACCAAAAAAAAACACAAAAAAGGTGCTCATTACCTAAAAATATGTTTCTAAATTCTTAAAATAGCATTGGTTTAGACCATAAGTGTCAGGAAGGCAGGGGCTGCCTTGTCTGTTAATTCATCTAAGCAATGTTTCTTAAGCATCTACCATGTGCCAGCATTCTTCCAAGTGCTGGCAATATTGCAGTGAACATAATAGACAAAAATTCCAGTCCTCATGAGATTATTTTAATGTAAACTGTGTTCAAGAAGTTTCCGCTACACCCTTTAGCTGTCCCAGAGACTCAGTATAAAGGTGCAAATAGTCCCCTTCCCTCGCCAGTTACTGTTAGGGGCTACAAGTCAAGTTATGCTAAGGAGCTTCATATGTCCCCTCCATGGATGTGGCTGCAGAGATTATGGGTCCCTGAAGGATTTTAGGCAGTAGAGTGAAATTTCAGTTCAAAAGTGTCACATTTATGCACTAGAAATACTTGTTTGACACCAGAGGGCCCATTTTTCCTCTTTTAGTAACTTAGAATGTTGGGTTTAACTTGAATGTAAGTTAAAGTATTATATTAACCTCTTTCAAGTAGAGTTCTCATGTACATAGAGGAAAGAGCCTTAGAATTTTTTTGCCTTTTTTTTTTTAATTAATGTTTTGTTTCCCTTTGTTTTCAGATGCAGAAGTAACCTTGTCAGTCAGTCCCTGTGTTATTTTTAAGTGAAGCAGCTGAGGCATGCTGGGTGGTGGTAAAGCTAGCCTTCTATTGCTTGACTTGTGTTCTTTTCTCTAGAAAGACATATAAACCACCCAGTACACCATCCCGTAGTATAAGCCAACCTAAAACTTGTTTGTTTAGCAAGTTCCTATACATGTGTCATATTTTGAAAACTCTTTTCTGAATCCTCTTAGCACTTTTTATTACCTGTCCGATGGCATTTGTCACTTTCCACTCTTACATAATTGTCTTCTGTTAGAAACAAAAATTTTTTTCTAGTTGAAACCTCTCTGAGAATAGGATGTATATGTAGTTCCTCTTTGTAAATTCCCCATAGCTCTTAACAGAATGCCTGGCGTTCACTCGGTACTCGAACTGTTAAATATGCACTCAGTTCATTCCGTTGTTCATTTGTGTCCAACTTCTTGCAGCCCCATGGACCGCAGCACACCAGGCTTCCCTGTCCATCACCAACTCCGGGATGCCATCCAACCATCTTACCCTTTGTTATCCCCTTCTCCTCCTGTCGTTAATCTTTCCCAGCATCAGGGTCTTTTCCAGTGAGTCAGTTCTTCGCATCAGGTGGCCAAAGTATTAGAACTTCAGCTTCAGCATCAGTCTTTCCAATGAATATTCAGGACTGATTTCCTTTAGGAGTGACTGGTTGGATCTCCTTGCAGTGCAAGAGACTCTCAAGAGTCTTCTCCAACACCACAGTTCAAAAGCATCAATTCTTCGGCGCTCAGCCTTCTTCACAGTCCAACTCTCACATCCATACGTGACCACAGGAAAAACCATAGCCTTGACTAGACGGACCTTTGTTGGCAAAGTAATATCTCTGCTTTTTAATATGCTATCTAGGTGGGTCATGGCTTTTCTTCCAAGGAGCAAGTGTCTTTTAATTTCATGGCTGCAGTCACCATCTGCAGTGATTTTGGAGCCCCCCAAAATAAAGTCTGTCACTGTTTCCATTGTTTTCCCATCTATTTGGCATGAAGTGATGGGACCGGATGCCATGATCTTAGTTTTCTGAATGTTGAGTTTTAAGCCAACTTTTTCACTCTTGTCAAGAGGCTCTTTAGTTCTTTTTTGCTTTCTACCATAAAGGTGGTGTCATCTGCGTATCTGAGGTCATTGATATTTCTCCCAGCAATCTTGATTCCAGCTTGTGCTTCATCCAGCCCAGCATTTCACATGATGTACTCTGCACAGAAGTTAAATCAGCAGGGTGACAATATACAGCCTTGACGTATTCCTTTCCCAGTTCGGAACCAGTCTGTTGTTCCATGTCCAGTTCTAACTGTTGCTTCTTGACCTGCATACAGATTTCTCAGAAGGCAGGTCAGGTGGTCTGGTATTCCCATCTCTTGAAGAATTTTCCACAGTTTGTTGTGATCCACATAGTCAAAGACTTCGGCATAGTCAATAAAGCAGAAGTAGATGTTTTTCTGGAACTCTCTTGCTTTTTTGATGAGCCAGCGGATGTTGGCAATTTGATCTCTG
>NW_011494606.1:8486478-8525308 GCF_000754665.1 Bison bison bison
TGACCTTTTCCAGTCCTGTGGCCACTGCTGAGTTTTCCAAATTTGCTGGCATGTTGAATGCAGCACTTTCACAGCATCATCTTTCAGAATTTGAAATAGCTCCACTGGAATTCCATCACCTCCACTAGCCTTGTTCGTAGTGATGCTTCCTAAGGCCCACTTGACTTCGCATTCCAGGATGTCTGGCTCTAGATGAGTGATCACACCATTGTGATTATCTGGGTCATGAAGATCTTTTTTGTATAGGTCTTCTGTGTATTCTTGCCACCTCTTCTTGTTATCTTCTGCTTCTGTTAGGTCCCTACCATTTCTGTCCTTTATTGTGCCCATCTTTGCATGAAGTGTTCCCTTGGTAGCTCTTATTTTCTTGAAGAGATCTCTAGTCTTTCCCATTCTATGGTTTTCCTCTGTTTCTGTGCACTGATCACTGAGGAACACTTTCTGAAATCTCTTTGCTATCTTTGGAACTCACATCCAAATGGGTATATCTTTCCTTTTTTTCTTTGTCTTTAGCTTCTCTTATTTTCTCAGCTATTTGTATGACCTCCTCAGACAACCATTGTGCCTTTTTGCATTTCTTTTTCTTGGGTATGGTCTTGATCATTGCCTCCTGTACACTGTCACAAACCTCTGTCCATAGTTCTTCAGACGCTCTATCAGATCTAATTCCTTGTGTTTATCACTTCCACTGTATAATCGTAAAGGATTTTGATTTAGGTCATACCTGAATGATCTAGTGGTTTTCCCTACTTTCTTCAATTTCAGTCTGAATTTGGCAATAAGGGGTTCATGATCTGAGCCCCAGTCCGTTCCTGTCCTGTTTTTGCTGACTGTATAGAGCTTCTCCATCTTTGGCTACAAAGAATATAATCAGTCTGATTTCGGTGTTGACCATCTGGTGATGTCCACGTGTAGAATCTTCTCTTGTGTTGTTGGAAGTGGGTGTTTGCTATGACTAGTGCGATCTCTTGGCAAAACTCTGTTAGCCTTTTGACCTGCTTCATTTTCTACTCCAAGGCCAAATTTTCCTGTTATTCCAGGTATCTCTTGACTTCTTACTTTTGCATTCCAGTCCCCTATAATGAAAAGGACATCTTTTTTGGGTGTTAGTTCTAGAAGGTCTTGTACGTCTTCATAGAACTGTTCAACTTCAGCTTCTTCAGCATTACTGGTTGGGGTGTATGCTTGGATTACTGTGATATTGAATGATTTGCCTTGGAAACGAACAGAGATCATTCTGTTGTTTTTGAGATTGCATCCAAGTAGTGCATTTCGGACTCTCTTGTTTACTATGATGGCTACTCCATTTTTTCTAAGGATCTTGCCCACAGTAGTAGTTATAATGGTCATCTGAGTTAAATTTGCCCATTTCAGTCCATCTTAGTTCACTGATTCCTAAAATGTTGATGTTCACTCTTGCCATCTGCTGTTTGACCACTCCCAATTTGCCTTGATTCATGGACCTAACATTCCAGGTTCCTATGCAGTATTGCTCTTTACAGCTTCAGACTTCGCTTGCATCACCAGTCACATCCACAACTGGGTACTGTTTTTGCTTTGGCCCTGACTCTTCATTCTCTCTGGAGTGATTTCTCCAGTATCATATTGGGCTCCTACCGACCTGGGGAGTTCATCTTTCAGTGTTCTGTCTTTTTGCCTTTTCATGCTGTTCATGGGGTTGTGGGGTTCTCAAGGCAAGAATACTGAAGTAGTTTTCCATTCCCTTCTCCAGTGAACCATGTTTTGTGAGAACTGTCCACCATGACTCGTCTATCTTGGGTGGCCCTACACGGCATGGCTCATAGTTGCATTGAGTTAGACAAGGCTGTGGTCTGTGTGATCAGCTTGGTTAGTTTTCTGTGATTGTACTTACAGAGATTATATTTGGTAATTATATTATATTTTGATAACCATGGAAAACCCACAAGAATCTGTTTCGTTCTAACAATCTTAGAGGCTCTTTGACTTGGCCTCATATCTAGGTTTGAATACTGGCTCCATCTTCATCTTGGCTGTGGGATCTTAAATACATCACTTCTGTCCTTTTCCTCATCTCAGAATGGAAAGTAGTATGTGCCCCATCCAGATTTAAAGTGTGTACAAAAGATCTAGTAAAAGTATACAAAGGATCTAGGGCCTGATGTACTAATAGCCACTCAGTAAGTGATAACTCTTACATTTAAAGTTTACTGTCTATTATTATAAATGTGTATGTTTTAGTAACAGCTCTATTACTATATGAAGGATTTATAATAACCTAGAGAAAGTTCTGTGACGACAAATTGACAATATTTTGTTGTGATTATCAGATTGTAATGGCTTACTAGTTGTTCAGCATGTTTGATTTGGGGCTCCATTGACTGATTTACCCTATGAAAACGTAAAAGGGACTGATACATGAACTGGAATGGCAACATTAGAAGTACATTCTCTCCTCATAGAAAAAGATGCCATAGTCGAAGCCTTGCACTCAGGAGGTTGCTTGATGAGTAAGGGTAATTGATTGGCTATTTAGTGCTACAGTAGCCTTGTACATCATCTTTACCTTCTACTGGGGTTGTCAGGACCCCTCTCCCCCAGAGAGTGTTAGGAAGCACTGCCTAATCACCTCTCATGAATTACAGGTTACATAGTTACCTGCTTTTATGTTGCATATTCCTAAAGGAAAAAGCAGAACATTTGGAGGTTTTATTCTTAGTCATTAGCCTGTCATTTCTGCCTGAGTTTACAGCCTCACTTTGGTTGGATTTGGGGAGCTTATATAGACTCATACATTTTTAAAATTTAAACTTTGTATTTAGAAAAGTTTTAAGCATACAAACACCTAAAGAGGTTTGTATAATTAACCCCAGTGCATCCATCACCCAGCTTCAACAGTTATTAACATGTGGCACATACTGTTTCATCTATATTGCCTGTCCCTCTTATCATTATTTTAAAGCAAATTCTAGACATGATGTAATTATCCCTATGAATACTAAGATATATATCATTAAGGAATAGGACTATTAAAAATATGTACAATACCCTTATCATACCAAAAACCCCACTAATACTTTCTTAACATCTAATCAGTGACCAGTTCTCCACAGTTGCCTTCTCGGTCTTTTTTAACCACTGGATTGTTCGTATCAGCCTCCAAGCATGGTTTACACACTGCATTTGGTTGGTACGTTTCTTGAGTTTCTTTTACTCTTATTATAGCACCTACCCTATTCTTGCTGTTTATTTGTTTGCCATCTAGAATTTTCTGCATTCAGGATCTGGCAGGCTATATCCTCATAGTCCATGGGGTCTCAAAAGAGTCGGATACAACTTAGTGACTGAACAACAACAGCAATATTAGTCCTCGTCATGTTCTTTAACTTGTTCCTCTGTTCTCCTATCTCTGGTAAACTAGTAGCTAGACCTAGGCTTGATCGGGTTCAGGTTTGAATTTTTCCCCAAAGCATATGTCGTAGGGGGCTGTGATTTACTTCTTTTTTTTGTCTGTCACAGTACACCAGAAGGCACATTGGCAGTGTCTTGGCTTTAGTCTTTTTGTATGTTGACCTTGATCATGGGGCTCAGTATTATTGGCTTGATCCATCCAGCATATTCTTTCAATGAAACCGTTTTATTGTAGTTATTTCTAGTTTTATTCTCAAGGAGTACCTTGGTGTCAAACATTATGGCCTTCTAATTTGTTCTTCACATGCAGCCAGAATGATCTTTTAAATATTAATTAGATCACATACTACTGTGCTGAGAGCTCTTCCGTAGTGCTTGATTACTCATGAACAGTTAAATTTGTAACATGATCTATAAAGATCTACATAACCTGGGCTTGGTCTGTCTTTCTACACCTAATTTTATGTCATTCTGTCCTTTGAGAGGAAGTATGACTTTGTTCATAATGTAGGCTCTTGAGTAGACTGCATGAGTGTGTGATCTTGGGCTACTCATTTAACTGTTCTGTGCCTTGGTTTCCCCATGTTTGAAAGTTGGCGTTTTAAGGGTATATACCAATAGGATTCTAATGATAAAATAATTCATATAAATTGCTTAGAACGATGCACATAAAATAAAATGCCAAATGTTAGCTGTTGTTTGTTGCTGGCATTGGTGGTGTTATTTTTTATCACTGTGTTGCAGCCACTCTGTATTTTTCAGTTTCTAGAACGGCCAAGCTCTTGTCAGCCTCAAGATCTTTGCACGTTGCTTTGATTATCTCTTGCTGTATAACAAGACCGCTCAAAATGTAGTGGCCTACAACAGTGGTATCATTTACCTAGCTCATGAACATGCAAGTTGGGTGGGGCTTGGTGAGGATGGCTCATGCCTGCCCTGTGCGGTACTGTTTGGGATGGCTTCACTGGGGCTGCAAGCTCTACTTTTAAATGGGCCATGTGTATGGTTGGCAAGATGATGTTGGCTCTTGACTGAGAACTCAGCCTTGGTTCTGCGAAAGCTGTTTTGCTTTCTTTGCTGCACGGTGTCCCTTGGTATGGGTTTTTCATGTTTCTTTGTGATTCACATTTGTTGAGCTTTTTGGGTTTGTGGCTTTAGGGTATTATCCAGTATGTAAATTTTCCAACCGTAATTTCTTCAAAAAAATTTTTTTTTCCATTTTTCCCATCGTTTAGGATTTCAATTGCTTGTGTGTTAGGCTACTTGAAGTTGTTCCATAATAATTACATCGGTGCTGTATTTTTTGTGCTTTTTTCCTCTGTGCTTCATTTTAAGTAGTTTCTATTTCTGTGCCTTCAAATTAGCTAGTTTTCTTTCCTTCTGCAATGTTTAATTTGCTGTTAATTTCATCCAGTTTATTTTTCATCTCCAGAAAACTGATTTGGGGCTTTTATATATCTTCAAGTCTCTCCTTAACATGCTATACTTTCCTCTGCGTTCCTGAATATGTGGAATGTCATTATAATAACTGTCTTAATGTCCTTGTCCACAAGTCCTGTCATCTGTGTCATTTCTGGGTCTGTTTCTGTGGATTGATTTTTCTGCTCTTTTACAGATTTAATTTTCTGAGTGTTAGATATTTAGAATTTTTGTCTGTTGAGTGCTGAAAATTTTTGTATTCTAAATATTCTTGTAGAAGGGCCTAAGGAAAGAAGTAGGATATTTTCTAGTATTTATATGGAGATAATAACTTGTATAGTTATAATGCTCATCTCAGAGGGAACGAGGAAGTAGAATGTATTTTGTTAGCATGACAGTAGCAAAGATTTACAGCTTAGGAGATTTTGAATTGGTCAGTGAGCAATTCAAGAATAAAGAAAAATGAAACGTAAGTTTAGTTTTCATTGTCAGACTCCATTATCTTAGGGAATGGTGAAAGCTCTTGGGTTTTGGAGCTAGTCTTGGATGTGAATCAGAAATACCAATACTAGCTGTGACGTTTGGCCAATTATTTAAACTACCCCCTCCTCCAAGTCTTTTTTTAACCGAACTTCTTTTCTCTCTTTTTTTCTCTCTCTCTTGAGATAGAAATGAGAATTTATACAGGGTACTTACATGTAATCAGAATTCAACAAAATGTTACTGATACTTTCTTCCTCTACCATTTTTTCTACCTTTTAGCTATTTCATTTTGCAACAGTCCTACTTTGAATCACATGCTGGTTTTAAATGGGGATACTAACTATTTTGTTACCCTTGAACAATTACTGTAACTCTTTCTATGGAAAGAGTTATTCTTGAGCTTTAATTTTCATCCAGTTACATGCAGTTGAAGATATTCAGTTGGCAAACAGCTTGCCTAAAATTGCTTTAATAAATTCAAAGTTGCTTCTATTAAGATTTTTATGCTAGTTTTTCTGTAATTCTGTCCTTATTAAGTAAATATATTATTTGAGATGTATGAGGAGAAACTTATTTTTAACTGAATTTAGAATAAATTAATTCTATAAATGGCAGAGGGTTAATATGTTTTAACTGGATGAAGATTTGTATTAGTGTATTAGTTTCCTATGTCTGCTGTAATAAATTACCACAAAGTTGGTATTAAGATAGCATACATTTATTCTCCTGCAGTTCTAGACGTCAGAAGTCTGAAGGCAGTCGCACAGGGGTAAAAGCAAGTGTCAGCAGGGCTGCGGCCCCTCGGGAAGCTCTGCGGGAGGATGGTCTCCTTGCCTTTTCCACCTTCTAGAGCTGCCTTCCTTGCATTCATGTTTTATGGCCTCCTTCATTCCAGAGCCAGCAGTGTAGCATCTTCCTGTCTCCCTGACTCTTCTTCCTTTGTCGCATAACCTTCTTCTTTACTTAAATCTCCCTCTGCCACCTTAAGGACACTTATGATTTCATTTAGGGTCCACGAGCATAATCCATGGACAGAGGAGCCTGGAGGGCTACAGTCCATGGGGTTGCAAAGAGTTGGACATGACTGAGCGACCAGTGCTAACGCTAGCATAATCCAGAAGAATCTCTCCGTCTAAGGAGTTGTCACTCAGTCACAGCTGCAAAATCCCTTTTGCCAACAAGGTAACATTCAGAGGTTCTAGGTATTAGGACCTGGACGTCATTATTCAACCTTCCACAGTCATTTCAAGAGGATACCGAATCCTGTTTTTCAAATGGTTTAATTTTTTTTGCAGCCCTAAAGTTAAAAGATCTGTCAGTTTACTGAAGTCTTCTATTCATCTCCCATTTTATATTGACTATTTATAATTTCACCTAGTGAACTGTGGTGCTTGTCCCAACTATGTCCACATCACGAATACTTAGTGGTGATGATTGACAAGAAAAAGGTTGTCTGATGTCATATCATTTTCAAAGAATTAATATTTCCTAAAGCAGTTCATACAACCCACTTTATAAACTTACTTTTACGGAGTCGTGTGTGTGTGTGTGTGTGTGTGTAGGAATCCTGTAATGGTTCAGAGCACTTTCACAGAAAGTATATAGAACTTTCCCACAAGTACAGCTAGTTAGGGAATTACATTTTTAAAGTGAAGGGAAACATTTTCCTGGAAAAACTCCATTATCAGAGGTGAAGTGTTCAGTAAAATGCTGATAGAATTAAATTCGTAAATATTTTTGCCAGAAAGAAACAAAATCAAGATAGGAAAAACAATAAGGAGAAAGGAGAAAGTATTTTTATAAGTGTATAGTTCCTCTTTTATCAAAATATGCATATTATTCCTGTCATATAATCCTTTTCAGAACTGCCCTGTGTGATGAAGTCTAGTTGGTGTCTGAAGCAGATACAAGATACACTGGAATTAATAACTTCTAGTTTCAAAGATCAATGTTTTCACCTCAGATAGGCTAACACTGTTATCACTATTGGTATTATTATTGTATTTTGTTAAAGAGGTGAAATCCTTGTATTAAAATACAGATGAGAGAGTTAACTTGTAGAAGGAAAGATCAGGAACTATGGTAATTTGCATGACTAGAAATAAGTTTTTAGATTCTTCCAAACCACACTGTCATTCCAATGAGTGTTATAATACAACTTGTTTTCAAAATACAAATAAAAGGTAAGTGGAGCCAATGCCCATACATACTGATACATCCCATGAAAACACTTAGGCACTCTAATAGTGCTTAACGTGCATAGTAAGCACAGTTGTGTAACGATACTACCCCACTTCTGTCAACAAAATTTCAGCCAGGGCAAGAGTTTCCTTACAGCCATGAACTTGGGTTTACCTGACAAAAGGGTTCTTTTCCCATCCGAGAGGTTAGTATAGGATACAATGTGGGCTCTAGAGCCAGGCTGAGTTTGCATGCTGGCTCTGCCATGTATCATCTTGAGAAAATGATACACTCCAACTTCCTCATGTTCAAAAGAAGGTTAATAGTAACTACTTCACAAAGGTTGAGAGGATTAAGTAACCAAAAATTTTACCACACATCTGTTTTGTAAGTTTAAGCTTTTGTTTTCAACTTTAAGAGTAGCATATTTGAATTTCTTAGTTTGAATCATCCAGTACCTGGGTTTCTTCTTTTGGCACAAATGGTGGAAATTGTTGTTAATTTATATGCTCATTGATTTATAAAAGGGAAACAGCTGGGTTATTACATCATTCTGACTGCAAAAGGCTAAAATCTCAACTTTTGAGGGTGACTATCACTTTTTAAAATTCATTAACGTTTAAGCTATTCAGTTTTTATTATATCCTGTAATATTTCAGTTACTACAGGGAATTTCCAATAATTTGCAAAATCAGGAACAAGGTAAAGCAGGATGGTTAAAGATAGTGTTGAAAAGAAACAGGAGTAAATACAGCAGACTCCTGACATGAGATCAGTATTAGCAGAAAAGAGAACGTGGCTGAGCTTCAGTAGTTGAGTTGTAGTCTTGCTTGGGCATAACAAGCAGGCAGGTTTTCCCCTAGCAGTGTCATACGAAATAATGAATATTATAGGGATCTAGTAGGAGTTTATTATTGTTAATCTGCTGAGAGATTCAGGGGAGAACTTTAAATCTTAATCCAGTGAAGGCTTTCTTCTAAGCAGTTGTTATAAGCAGAAATTTGCTTTCTGACTGATTAATAATATAGAGGGGAGGGAAGTTTTAGTCTTGAATAATGTATGATAGTTAGCAGAATTCTTAAATACCTTTGACGTTTCTGCCAAAGTAGAAAATAATAGAAGAGAATGAATGCATTTAGGATGCTGGGGATAGGAAGATGTGATTTTTTTTTTTAAAGTGTTATGTCTTAGCTTATAAATTCATAGAAAATTTGCATTTTCCTCCATTGTCTAGTCATATTTATTTCTGAAGCAATTTCTTTTTATTATCATGATGTAAAATTGTCATATGATGATGTGCTGTGCTCACATGCTGTTTGTAATACCCTTGCTGTTAATGGCACTGTTCTCTTTTTGAGAAGTAAGACTAACTTGTTTCTCTCAAATGTCTCAAAAGAGCATTTGATTGAGACTCTAGAGCTCTTTTTCACCTGGTGAGAGGCTATTTTTGAGTAGGAAAGATTTAAGAGTAGATTTTACCACTTTGTCCGGGATATGACATTTATAGACGAATTGAAGATAACTGCTTCCTAAGTGGTCACTGACTAGTCGGCTGAGGCCGCCTTAATTGGAATTCTGGTATTATCCACTTAGCGTGGAATGTCTGCCAAACACAAAGGCTTTAGTAGGATCGATATTTTTCTTTTATCGATTGGTTCAGCTAATATTTGTACGTGTTGTTTAGTCACCAGTCATGTCTGACTCTCTTGTGACTCCATGGACTGTAGCCCAACAGGCTCCTCTGTCCATGGGATTTCCCAGGCAAGAATACTGGAGTGATTTGCTAGTTCCTTTTCCAGGGGATTCTCCTGACCCAGGGATCGAACCTGTGTCTCATGCGTTGGCAGGCAGATTCTTTACAACTGAGCCACCAGAGAAGCCCCAGTAGTTGACTTAATGTTTAGTTAATCCATCATCATCTATGCTGTGTTAGCTGGAGAACCAGTTAGGGAACTGTCTCTAGCCTTAGGTGACTGGCTTTCTTAGAGTTGATATTTTGCAGGATTTCTTAGGACAGGCTTGCTGGTTCACAATTAAAGATGCACAAATAATTTTAGGTTATCGTTGTACAGGATAACTCTAGGTATTTTTACACACCATAAAGAGAATTCTGAGCAGACCTATTTGATGGAAAAAAATTTACATCCTTGGAAATTTGTGGATGATTTGTAAGAAGTATTCTGTAGGCAAGAGTGTCCTCAAATCTCTTTGCTACATGACTCCATTATCACTTTGGCTGTAGTACTTTTAACTGTGAACTGTCATTCACTTTTTTTTTAAAAAAAATTAAGGCTTATGTTCAGTAAAGTGCACAACTCTAGAGCTCAGTGAATGTTTACATATGTATTTGTTTGTGTAATCACTAAGACAACATTCCACTAGCTGTGCTTTTTTAAAGCAAGAAAATACATTGCATTAAAAGTATTTGCTTAAATTTTTCCTAATTATAAACACAGTACATGTTCACATATTGAAAAGTTGTGATAAAAAAATAAGTCATTTGTAATCCCACCACCAAGAAGTCTAAATGTCTTGATATATAATCATTTATTCATTTATTAAGTATTTTCTGAGTGCCTAATATGTGCCAGGTATTTGAGTTGCTGGGACCACAGCCCTGATAAAAAGTGGCAAACTCCTTGCCTTTAAGGAGATAACACTTTAGCTGGGGGAGAGGGATAATAAATAAGAAAATACGTTGTATGTCAGATGATGATAAATGCTGTGGGGAACAGTGAAGAAGGGGAATGGGGAGTCCTGGGAGAGGAGAGGAAGGGCCATAGTGTTTACACAGAGCAACCAGGACGGTCTCACTGAGAAAGGAACACTTGAGTAAGCACGAGGAGGAGGCAAAGGAAGTTGCTAGATCTGAGGGGAAAAACTTCTTCAGGCAAAGACCCCGACGGAAGAGGTGCTTGGCCTCGTGTAAGAAGCAAGGAGGCCCACTGTGGCTGGAACAAACACCAATAAGCTACTGACAGGTTGGAGAAGGAGCAGGGACCATGCTGTGAGTGGTGCTTCCTCCTGACCTGAGATGTGATTCCACAGGAGGAACAGCTTCGAAGTGGGGCTGCCTGCCAGACCACTGAGTCTAGGGCTTCGGGTCAGGTGGTCGTGATGCAGCCAGGGCGGAGACACACCGATGGAAGGGCGTTAGACCTTTTCAGGACTTTGGCTTTTACTGTGAGGTGGGAAGCCATTGGAGGGTTTTGAGCAATGACTCATCTGATTTAGGTTTTATTACTTTAAAACTCTACGTTATGAAATGTTGTAGACATACCAAAAAAAGTAGAAAATGGTACAGTCTCCTGTACCACCATTTTCATACCCATTTCAGCTGCCATCTCATTTTGTCTTACTTGGTTTGTCCTGACCTCTCAACCTTTCCTTTTTTTTTCCCCCTGAAATATTTTAATACTAGCTTGGACTTTTGGAAGGATCACTCTGGTTTATGTATCGGGAGAAGGGAAGGCAGGACAAGGCTGAATATAAGTATATCCTCTATGGATATTTTTTCTATGCATATATAGCTGACCCTTGAACAACACAGGTTTGAATTGTGAGGGTCCACTTAATGCATGGATTATTTTTCACTAAATACATGCTACAGTACTGCACAATCCAAGGTTGGTTGACTCCACAGATACGGAGGGTCAACTGTAAAGTTGTACTTGAATTTTTGGCTGTGCAAAGAATTGGTGTCCCTAAACCCCGTGTTGTGCAAGGTTCAAATGTAGATAAATTTTTAAACAAAAATTGAATTATACTGTGTCAATGTTATATATAAACTATTTTTATTTACTATACTGGATGCTTTATGTCACTGAATATTCAACAACTTTGTTTTTTAATAGCTACATAGGATTCCATTATATGGATCCGTTATGTGGTCCATTATATGGACCGTGTCCATAGGGTCACAGAGAGTCAACACAACTGAGCAACTAAACACTTTACACACCATGATTGGTTTGATCTTAGATCATTGGATATAATCTTTGCTTATAAACAGTGTGGTGATACATCCCTATAGCTAAATCTCTGCATATATCAGTTCAGTTCAGTTCAGTTCAGTTCAGTCGCTCAGTCGTGTCCGACTCTTCGCAACCCCATGAATCGCAGCACGTCAGGCCTCCCTGTCCATCACCAACTCCCGGAGTTCACCCAGACCCACGTCCATCAAGTCAGTGATGCCATCCAGCCATCTCATCCTCTGTCGTCCCCTTCTCCTCTTGCCCCCAATCCCTCCCAGCATCAGAGTCTTTTCCAATGAGTCAACTCTTCACATGAGGTGGCCAAAGTACTGGAATTTCAGCTTCAGCATCATTCCCTCCAGAGAGATCCCAGGGCTGATCTCCTTCAGAATGGACTGGTTGGACCTCCTTGTAGTCCAAGGGACTCTCAAGAGTCTTCTCCAACACCACAGTTCAAAAGCATCAATTCTTTGGCGCTCAGCCTTCTTCACAGTCCAACTCTCACATCCATACATGACCACAGGAAAAACCATAGCCTCGACTAGACGAACCCTTTGTTGGCAAAGTAATATCTCTGCTTTTGAATATGCTATCTAGGTTGGTCATAACTTTCCTTCCGAGGAGTAAGCGTCTTTTAATTTCATGGCTGCAGTCACCATCTGCAGTGGTTTTGGAGCCGAAAAAAATAAAGTCTGACACTGTTTCCACTGTTTCCCCATCTATTTCCCATGAAGTGATGGGACCGGATGCTATGATCTTCGTTTTCTGAATGTTGAGCTTTAAGCCAACTTTTTCACTCTCCACTTTCACTTTCATGATTATTTCCTTAAGGTAAATTCCTAGAATGGAATTGCTCTGTCAAAGGATATGCATAAATATTTAAAGCTTCTGATATGCATTGTCAAAGTGTTTTTGGGAAGACTTTACTAATTTATACTCCCACCAGCTGCTTCTGAAAGAATCAAATTTCCTTAAACTCTATTGCTGAACTTTTTCATTAAAAAAAAAATGGTTTCCTGTTTTGACAGGTGAAAAAATGATAACTCGTGGTTTGAATTTGCAGTTCTTCAGTTTCTAGTGAGGTTGACCTTCATTTCCGTTTGCAGTTTTAAAAATATGCTTATTCATAACATTTTCTAGCTGTGTGACTTTGGAGAAGTCACTTGGGACCTCTGCTTTTGTACTGTGAAATGGGTGTTGTATACCTGCTTCACAGGGTTTTCATGAACATTGAATAAAAACATTTTGTAGCTCTAAGTTTTAAAACTTTTTGACCATGACCCACAATTTTAAAAAAAAGTCCTACTTTGTGACAAATTAATATAAATATGTTTAGCCAGAATTTCATGAAACAATGAGTATACCCTTACCAAGTGTGATATACTCTGATATTTTACATTTTCAGTCATTTTTTAAAATACCCATTAAATTGATCATAACCCTCTGGCTGTAACCCAGTGTTTTCTCATAAGCTCTGAGTACATAATGCATGTCAGGTTCTCTTTTATCTCTAGTGATTATCTCCTGTAGGTAGTTCAGAAGTCAGCTGTCTCTAGTAGTTTACCTCTGCTGCTAAGTCACTTCAGTCGTGTCCGACTCTGTGTGACCCCATAGACAGCAGCCCTCCAGGCTCCCCCGTCCCTGGGATTCTCCAGGCAAGAACACTGGAGTGGGTTGCCATTTCCTCCTCCAAGTTTACCTCTAGTACATTCATTTTCAGAAAAGCTAAGTAGTAAACAACCAACCAGCCAACCAAATCTAGCTTATTGTATTGCTGAATCAAATTTTTGGTCAGTGAAAAGTGAATGTATTTATTTGGGCTTTTGCGATACCGTTACGACTGAACTGTTACACCATTGTTGTGAAATAGATCTGATGCATGTGAGCAAAACATCACATCGTTACAGGGATTGTTTTTTGCAAAACCCCACAGTGGGACATAGCATCTGACAGAATTTTGCCTATGATTTTTGTTACCTGAAGAGCTGACAAAAATTGGAAACATAAATCATTTTTAGTTATATTTAATTCAGCCTTTTTCAATTGAAAAATAAAATAATACAAAGCTAGTTCTGAGAGCCTGGGAACGGGCGGCCCCCATGCATACAACACCGGATGCTGCTCATTGGTAGATTTGTAGCTGAACTACTTGAGGACCACTCATGCTATGCTATGCTAAGTCACTTCAGTCGTGTCCGACTCTGTGCGATCCCATAGACGGCAGCCCACCAGGCTCCCCTGTCCCTGGGATTCTCCAGGCAAGAACACTGGAGTGGGTTGCCATTTCCTTCTCCAATGCATGAAAGTGAAAAGTGAAAGTGAAGTCGCTCAGTCGTGTCCGACTCTTAGCGACCCCATGGACTGCAGCCTAACAGGCTCTCTAACTATTAGCTGTGACTAGAGGAAACTTGATCAGATGAAAGTGAGAGTCACTTCCAAGCCTAAGGGCTGTTGGAATGAGAATTGCAGAGAGAAATAGAGTGGGAATGGACTGGTGGCATTTACTATCTGGAAAGCACCAAGGAGGATAACATATTTGAGAAGACAACTGTTGTTTCTTTGGACCTCTAGTTCAACATTAAACATGTTTTATATGTTAAAATCATTTTTTGATGATAAGCCAGGAAAAATTTTTAATGACTCCCCAGTTAAAAGTTTGACTAATAAACATTGCTACTCTCCTCCTCACTCCTCCATTTTGAAGTATGTCAGAAACAATTTGGTACAAAAATATAAAAATTAAATTTGAATGTTTACTAGAAAATTACTTATTTAGAGTTTTTAGGAATGTGCCGCATGTATTAACAAGAGTTAAATTCTCATTACCAAGAGGCTATTTCCTTAGATTTCCCTACTGTATTCTGTGAGTTCTCAGAATATAGCATTATTTAGTGGAAATCATCTGGGGAAAGAAGAATATTTAAAGTCTAGTGTAATTGAAAGTACAGTGCTACTTTTAAATGTAATTGAGTTACTGTATATTTTAAAATACCAAGTATTTTATCTGAAATGAATAGGATTTTAAATGTGCAAGTGGGACAGGATGATGTCACTTGGAAGTTATTTAATAAATATTAAGGTTCTTTGAGTACTGAAGCTGTTGCTTAAATATATACATTGAGTGGGTTTATTCGCTCTTTTCCTATGAATTTGAGCACATACTTTTGATCTTTTAAATGTAGCTACTGATTGAAGTGCCCAAAGAAAATAAGTACTATAATCTTTTAATAACTAGTGCTGTGGCTTAATGAAAGGGCTGAGATTGATTAAAAAAAAAAAAACCTCTTAAAATGATGGCTGGTGTATGAGTATAAAACAATGTTACTGTTGAAGTATAATTATATAATTTAGTAATCTTAAACTCTTAATTGAAAATGTTAATTTATTTGATTATAGTTTCTTTAGATATGCTAATTAAATCAAATACTTGATGTCATGAAAATATTTCTGATGCACAATTTTTATGATAACAATGATTTTCTTAAAAAATCTTTTATTTGAACGTGTACTTAACCGGTTCAAAGACCAATGAATTCAGATCATACACTTTTAAAAAAGATTCTTCCAGAAAAGCCATTTTGTAGTCATTGGTGTCACATTTTAAGTCAGTATACTTATGTTATAGCAATGTCCTTTACAATTCTGTATTTGCTTTGTAGTAAACTTGGAAGTTTAAAAAAACATGCGAAAGTGAAATCTCTCGGTCGTGTCCGACTCTTTGTGACCCTGTGGACTGTAGCCCACCAGGCTCCTCTGTCCATGGGATTCTCCAGGCACGAATACTGGAGTGGGTTGCCATCACCTTCTCCAGGGGATCTTCCCGACCCAGGGATCGAACCCAGGTCTTCCTCATTGCAGGCAGAGGCTTCAGCTTTACCATCTGAGCCACCAGGGAAGCCCTGAAAAAAAACCAAACAACACAGCGGCCTTGTTTTGGGTGCATCACTAGATGGCGCTGTTGTGGTGCAACTGTGCGGGTAGCCATTAGTAGAATAAACTTTGCTTTACTTCAGAGTAAGCCTGTGGTGTTTGTGTTTTAGAGAAAATTAAAAATGGGTAAGTAATCACCTGTTACATAACATGGTAATAGAAACACATAGTTGGTAATATGCAGTCATAATCTTTGAGCAGCATCAACTCTGTTAGTAAGATTTCTCTTAGAGGCATTGTGTTGTAAGTAGAACTGGGTGGTGGGGTTGGGGAGGGTTTAAACCAATTACCTGATAACCCAGTGGAATTACAGTTTATGTTATTAACTAGCATAGGACAGTGCTTTTGAGGAAATTCCAGTGTTTGAGCTCCAGCTTGTCTGAAGACATACTGTGCTGAAACTAAATTCTTCAGGCATCACATTTGAAGTTAAATAGTCATTAGCGTCCAACGACTCCTTGCCCGTATCCTTTTGGCCTTAGCAAGTATTGTACAGCTTTTCCTTCCATTTCAAATTCCAAAAATCAAGCTAAAGGTGGAATGTTCTTTGTCCTACTTCCGGTGTATTTACTTCAATGAAGGAGGGAAGTGGACATTCCTTCAACACTTCCAGACCCGTAGTCAGGCACCCTTGAGTTTCTGCTCCTCTCCTACTCTTCCTTTATTCTCTTTATGAATAAGAAGAATGCTTTCATGCATGTACTGTTCGTTGAGTTCCAAGCTAAAAATTGTCACTTGTTCTGTGATTCTTTGGCAGTCTTCGATAGTGATCCCTAAAGCATTCCTTTCTTAGTGTTAACTGAGATGTAAGTGTAGCTTCCTCCACTGTGCCACTTAAGAAGGTCTTTTAGTCCAGTTCGTTACAAGTTTTAAAAGTTAAATAGTACTTAAAAGTTTGTAAAGGTGTAGTTTGCTTTCTCATCTCTTCCTTCATCTAGCCCCATCCCCATGGGCAGCTGCTTTTACAAATTCTGATTTTTATTTCTCTTGGTAGTGGCCTATGTAGCTCTAATATGCTGTTATACTGCTATTTCTTGACTAAAAGATTTGGATACTAAATCCTTATAGCAGAAAGTCAATTAATAATGAACTTTTATGGTTTCCATATTTCTTCCACCCATCTCAGTCAGTCCTATAAATTTTTCCATTGATTACCTCTACAGTATTAAATGGGGCCCTAAAAATGTAATTGTGTGTACTGTGGGTCTGTGTTGCAAAGTTAATGAATGACCAGTGTGTAGCTAGACAGCCAGGAGAACTGGAAGACCACCAGTCACATCTTATGGGGGAACATGTTTCAGAGTTTACTATATGTACACCTCTTTCTTCAGTTACCATTTGTGTAATTTTTAAAATGACAATTGCCTGGAATAACTTAGAAGCTTGTTTTATCACATAAAAAGCCTGGAGGCTGATTCATTGAGTCAATGACATAATCAAGGAACCAGATTCTTGATTTTTCCATCTACTCTGCTTCACAATGTTGGCTTTCTTCTCAGGTTAACTGCCCTCAGGTTTCCGGGTGGCACTCATGGTAAAGAACCCACCTGCCAATGCAGGAAACACAAGAGGCATGTGTTCAATCCCTGGGTCTGGAAGATCCCCTGGAGAAGGAAATGGCAACCCACTCTAGCACTCTTGCCTGGAGAATCCCATGGACAAATGAGCCTGGTGGGCTACAGCCCGTGGGGTCACAAAGAGACACTACTGAGCGACTTAGCACAGCACTAGCTGCCCTCAAGGTCCTAAAATGACTCTTCAAGGCTGGGTGTCACTGCAAATGCAGTATTATTCAAGAGAACATCCCTTCTTATGTGTGTATCTTTTTGTGGGTGTATCCAGAAGCTTCCAGCAAACTTTCCCTGGTTATCTCATTATCCAGAACTACTTAAGGGATTTATTCCTAAGCAGACTTCTGGCAAGGAGGATGGAATTGCATTGATGATCTTAGTGAAGCTCACAGACGTGTGGAGGAGGGTAGGGAGCACCGTCTGAGGTGTGCTGGAAAGAAGCCAGGAGGAACAGTTGGTGGATAGTTAGCCAGCAGTGTCTGTAACATCAAACTCTTCATGGAAGGTATCATCTACCTTGTTTCTTATCTCTCTGCCAGGCTACTTTCTTTTGAAAAATTAAGTAGAAAGTCTGGGAATTGTTTGAAATCATAACTTTCTTTATGTCCACTTTGCTACAATATGTAATTGTACTTAAATTTCTGAAAAGGATATTTGTAAGCTAGGTATTAAAAGAAGACTAGGAAATGTATAATTACTCTCTATTCCCTTGAGCTTGGTTGTATTTATTGGACCCATACCTTTACACTTCCTTAGAACAAAAGTCCATTGGGCAATCTCTTAATATTTGCAGTAGTATAAGCTTTAGTAGTAATTAAAAAAAAAAATCATCATTGATTTTTCTTTTCAACTAAAGCTATCCAAATGACAAATGTTAGCTTTTTGTTTTATTCCTAGATCTAGAGCTTTTATTTTTCTTGGCAAATAGTTTTTTTGTTTTGCTTCAGTTTTTCATGATCTCCCTTTCTTATCATACAGATAGATGCCTGAGAGTTAAATGCAATAATTGTTTATGTTAATTTTTATGAGTGTAAATAAACTTTATTTCTGAAACAAAATTCTGATTTCACTACATTTTCCTCAGAGCCATCTAGTCTTTACATTCCTCTAATTTTCTACATCCGTATCAAATTGTAGAGTTCATTACTGTGTGTAGTACTTATAGAATTTTAGCCCATGATTACGACATTCAGAATTCTTTTTTTAAGCATTTTATTTGTCTATTTTTGGCTGTGCTGGGTTGTCTTTGCTCTGCGAGCTTTTCTCCAGTTGTGGCGAGCAAGGACTACTCTTGGTTGCAGTGTGAGGGCTTCTCATCCCCATGGGTTCTCTTATTGCAGAACACAGGCTCTAGGCCCGCGGGCTTCAGGAATTGCAGCACACGAGCTCAATAGTTGCAGCTCCTGGACTCTAGAGCGCAGGCTCAATAGTTGTGGTGTGTGGATTAGTTGCTCCACGGCCTGTGGGATCCTCCCCAACCAGGTATCAAACTCATGTCTCCTGCATTGGCAGGTGGATTCTTTACCCCTGAGCCATCAGGGAAGCCCAGGATCTCCAGAATTATATTATATATAATATGTATTATACCAAATTTTAGAGTTATTTTATGAACCTTCTGGAAAATACTCAAGTAACCTGTTTTAACGGGTCATGAACTATTGATGGAAGAAATTACACAGTAGATGATTCTCTAAGATTAAAATGTGTGTGTGTGTCTCTCTCTGTGTTTGTCTGTGTTTAGTTTTGTTTCTCTAAGCTCATTTAAAGCATTCCCTGCCAAAACCTATTTGCTTTTAAAGTTGATTTTTAGATTAATATTTAATTTCTTAGGAGAGTTACTCTGTGGTGTTATATAGGACTAAAGGCCTCGATTTTGTGTTATGCTTTATATATATATATTCTAGTAACAGTAATGTCAATAAAGATGGTAGAATATATAAATTGGCTTTCGGTGAGATGTATTTACCCCAAAATGTATCTTTCCATTCTCATATTGTAGTTATAAATCTAAGTCCTATGAGATGTTACTGTGTTCCATGAAGAATTCTGGGGTTAGATCATTTTGCTGCATGCTGGGTTGGTTATTCAGGGTTAAATGGATTTCTTTACTGCAGGACTTCTTAGAACTTTATATTAACATGCTTTATAAATGTTTCAGAGTGGGACACACACGATATTTGCAGTACTTATTTAAACATGGAACACTCAGTTCTAGGACTTTTGTTCCATAGACCATACGTTGGAAAATGCTGGTATTTGATGCAGTTGGTTTTGTGTGAATTGTTATTAAGGAAGTAGTGTGTCTAACCTTTATTTACGAGTGCCATCCAGTTTATTTGAAATAGTATTACCACTTGAACACTTGGGATAATCTGTGTCAAGTGCTTTTCAGATCCTTTAAGAGATAAGAGCTTTGAAATTTCAGGTATAGCTTCTCTACTGCTTTCTGCAGCTTTTCTCTAAAATGAAATTTATCCACATGCTTAATATTGATATGTATCTTAAATAGACTAGTGATAATCTCTCTTAATGATTCTCAAAACTTTTCACTCCAGCCTGGTTTTCTCTGTTGAGCCCGAAAGTAACATTTTGAGTTTCCTTCCTGATAGTTTTTACAATGCAAACCCTGTACGCTTTTGAACTTGGTCAAAACTGAGAGCTCATCTTTCCCTCGTCAAGCAACCCCCAGTTCCTGACTATATTTTCTGTTTACCGTCCTGCTTAGTGGCACTGTCTTCTTTTCAGTTACCCAGACCAGAAACCCAGGAGACAATTTCTTAACCTTGACATTTTTGGATGGATAGTTTTTTGTTGTAGGGTGCTGTCCTGTGCATTATAAATATTTAGCAACATCCCTGGCTTCTTCCCATTAGAAGCCAGTAGCAGTCTTCCTCAGCTATGACTGTACAAAATGTCTCCAGACTTTGAGAAATGTCCCCTGAGAGACAGCTCACTCCAGTTTGATGAACCACTGCCCTATATCCAAACTGTTACTTAATCATACTGTTTCTGCTTTCTTAACTTACCTTTAATCCCTTCTCATTTCTTAATTCCACTCCCTAACCTCCTATCCTTTTTATATTTATTTTTAATACTTGGGATCCTTTGTAAGGTTCTGACTAGCATCCCTATGTCCAATGTTCAGTTCAGTTCAGTTCAGTCGCTCAGTCCTGTCCGACTCTTTGCAAACTCATGGACTGCAGCACTCCAGGCCTCCCTGTCCATCACCAACTCCTGGCGATTACTCAGACTCATGTCCATTGAGTCGGTGATGCCATCCAACCATCTCATCCTCTGTCATCCCGTTCTCCTGCCCTCAGTCTTTCCCAACATCAGCGTCTTTTCAAATGAGTCAGTTCTTCACATCAGGTGGCCAAAGTATTGGAGTTTCAGCTTCAGCAGTAGTCCTTCCAATGAATATTCAGGACTGATTTCCTTTAGGATGGACTGGTTGAATCTCCTTGCAGTCCGAAGGACCCTCAAGAGCCTTCTCCAACACCACAGTTCAAAACCATCAATTCTTCGGAGATCAGCTTTCTTTATAGTCCAACTCTCACATCCATACACGACTACTGGAAAAACCATAGCTTTGACTGGACGGACCTTGGTAGGCAATGTAATGTTTCTGCTTTTTAATAAGCTGTCTAGGTTCGTCATAGCTTTTTGTCCAAGGAGCAGGCATCTTTTAATTTCATGGCTGCAGTTACCATCTGCAGTGATTTTGGAGCCCCCCAAAATAAAGTCTGTCACTGTTTCCATTGCTTCCCCATCTGTTTGCCATGAAGTGATGGGACCAGATGCCGTGATCTTAGTTTTCTGAATGTTGAGTTTTAAGCCAACTTTTTCACTCTCCTCTTTCATCAAGAGGCTCTTTAGTTCTTCGCTTTCTACCATAAGGGTGGTGTCATCTGCATATCTGAGGTTATTGATATTTCTCCCAGCAATCTTGATTCCAGCTTGTGCTTCATCCAGGCTGGCATTTCACGTGATGTACTCTGCATATAAGTTAAATAAGCAGGGTGACAATATACAACTTTGATGCATTCCTTTCCCGATTTGCAACCAGTCTGTTGTTCCATGTCCAGTTCTAACTGTTGCTTCTTGACCTACATGCAGATTTCTGAGGAGACAGGTCAGGTGGTCTGGTATTCCCATCTCTTGAAGAATTTTCCACAGTTTGTGGTGATCCACACAGTCAAAGGCTTTGGCATAGTCAATAAAGCAGAAGTAGATGTTTTTCTGGAACTCTCTTGGTTTTTGGATAATCCAACAGATGTCGAAAATTTGATCTCTGGTTCCTTTGCCTTTTATAAATCCAGCTTGAACATCTGGAAATTCATGGTTCACTACTGTTACTCACACTCACTGAGGTTCATGCTACACATGCTGAGATACTGTGCCATGGTTTCAGGCTCTTCTTAGGCATCAGCTTCTCCATAGTAGCCCTTACCCACTTACTTTCAGAGTCTCTATCATGCTGAAGAGTATTTTATTTGTTTAACGTATCCGTCTTCCCACACCAGGTTGAACATGTCAAAGGCAAAGACCATCTCTCTCTCTCTCTCTGTTTTATGCATGTAGTAGATATTCAGTAAAAGTGTGTATCACCTATTTGTGTGCCCTGATACATGTGGTATCACCCTCATTACTTCTTGAAATTCTCTTCACTGTTTATCAGCTGTAAGCTTATTTTCCTAGTCTTTATCATCCAGATGATGATGGCTAGGCTTTTGATCACAGAAATCTTTTTAAGAAATCAGAGAAGAATTGAAGAAAGCAGTGTGTTTAGTTGATGTCAGATGTCATTTGCTTGTAAAAATAGCTAGTTTACCCTAAAGACTTTTATTCGGGATGGGATTAAATTGAGTGGAATAATTGTGCAGATTAATTACACTGTGTGAATTAATATAGTGTGAAAGTATTTGTTGGACTCAAACTGCATTTCCATTGAACAAGGATTTGATGATTAGTCATATAAGGCTTGCAAAAGCAATATCATTGTCTTAACAGTTTTACTTTTTTGGAAAACACATGTATTAGAAAACATGCTTATATCAGCCTACACTATCTAGAAATTTACCCCCTGTCAAATGAAAAAAAGAACTATCAAGTCAATAAGAACAAGTGGCCTATTTCCCTTCTTTATGGGTCTTAATAAATAGAATTCTGTGTGAATGAATTTCTCTATGAATCAAAACTAGTAGCACTCTCTAAACTTTAATTACAAGATGAGAAAAGAGAATCAGAGGTTGCAGGACTTCTGGACGACAACCCAAATGTAGCATCAGCCTCACTGTGAAAGTCAGAGATTTTGAGGATGGGAAAGGGAGTGAGTAAGACCTACTCCTAGTTTGGAAGACTTCAACTGGTGTAGTGTGTTGCCAGATCATTCATAATTATTTCTCGAGTGAACCTGTGTATAATGGCAGTTAAGCCAGAAGTGATGACTTCCTGCTTCATTTTTTTAGGGAGAGGCATAAAATGTATCACTCACTTCCTTTCAGAAGTGATTCTTTCATAAGAACAGTTGTTATAGAGGTTTCCAGAAATAAAACTGGGAAGAGCCTGGTTACATACAGGAAAAGTACCTCCCTTTCATAACAGCTGTCTGAGGGCTAAAGTAAATCACAGGAGGCATATGTAGCACCCAGCCCATTATTACTAATCTGAAGAGTCATTTTGCCAAAGACCAAAATTTGCCTTGCCTGTTTTCTAATTTCACTGTTTTCGATACTCTCTTTTCGTGTCTTTAAATTTAAAATTGGAATTTTTTTTTTAATTCTTTAAAATGAAAAATTTAAACATACTTAATTTTAACTTTACATAGTACCAGTTAAAATTCTCCTTAGGACCTTAAGCTGCTTTAGGAAAGAAAAGTGTTATGTAAGTGACAGAAACAATTGGACTCCCCCCAAATTTTGGTCAATGCTTGTTACAAGAGAATTTTTACTGAGAACTTGGAAAATTTTGCTTTATAATGGTTCTATTACGTGCAGATTTTTTTTTATGCTTGTTTTTTTCAGACTGTAAAAGAAATCTGTAATGATCATATTTTGAATATATATTTTTGAATAGTTTTGGTTCTTGAAATTGTAATTATAGAAACCTCTATTTAAGGCCTTACTTGATCTAGGTAAAAGATTCTGTGATGATGGATTAGTTTGTTTTCCTTGTATTTTTCAATGTAGTAGAGATTATATTGAGTGTAAACTTTCCCAGTAAATTCCTCCCCAGAATTAGGTAATTTTAAATGGTAAAAACTTTTAGCTTAGTGACAGCCACATATAAGATACTTGTATTTTAATAGCACATCGTCAGTTCTATTTGTAATGGTTTTGTTCTGCAAAGACACCACAAACACTGAATTAGTGATATTGAACCATCGTCCTGAGGGAGACACAGGGTTAGGCTCCTGTGAGCCTCAGGTCACATTTTCATCAGCCAATCAATAGCCTTCTTTGATTATGTTTCTATTTAAAGACATCCTATTTAATATATATCATTGATTCATTACCATTAACCCTTGGCCAAAAGCACTCATGCCTGAACAAAGCTTATGTAACATTTTTTCTCCATGAGGCACATCACAGTCTGCTTGTACCTAAGAACAGACAGCACTCGGCACTGTGCTTGGGGGCCGTTTGAAACAATGCAAGTACCAAAAGAAAGCACAGAGATGCGGACTCCAGGGTGCCGAATAAGTTGCAAGGATACTTGTTTATAGTATGAGAGCTGAAACAAGAAGGCTGAGAAGTGCCTTGATCAGCCTCAGGTGGAGCATGTGAGGTCACTGGCAAAGACCAAGAAACTGCCCCAAGTAAGGAGTTTATGGTAACAGATGCACTTTATGGAGTAGGCAAAATCTTGGATACAGAATCTTCAAACAATAAGGATTGACTGTAATTGTTTTAAAGAAGCGTATGGTTGCACACTTCCAGAGTATTCAGATCTAAAGGAAAGTTTCTTATATTTTCAAGGATGTGGGAGTTTTTGGTTAAGACAAATCACCCTCACAGTTTTCATGTTCTCTTGTCCAGTGGAATCAAATTGGCTGCTTTCAGCCCGTCATTTTGTTTTCTCCCCTGCAGGGAACAACCCATCTTCAGCACTCGAGCTCATGTCTTCCAGATCGACCCAAACACAAAGAAGAACTGGGTGCCCACCAGCAAGCATGCAGTTACTGTGTCTTATTTCTATGACAGCACAAGAAACGTGTATAGGATAATCAGTTTAGACGGCTCAAAGGTAAGTTCCATTTACTTTAAATAACCTTGCTGTTTTGCTTTATACAGTATTCACTTTAGTTTTATTCAGAAGATTTTTATCTACAGTAAAATAAAACATTTTCATTTCAGTTTTTAAAACCTACCTTTTAAAAAACAAAATCGATCAATAGGGTAGCAACTTTTAGGGTAGCAACTTTTTCATCTACTAAATTACTTCGATTAACCACCTGATATATATATATATTGAGTTGAGGGCTCCCCCCATGGCTCAGTGGTAAAGAATCCACCCGCAGTGCAAGAGACACAGGCAACATGGGTTTGATCCCTCCTTGGTCAGGAAAATCCCCTGGAGGAGGAAATGGCAATCTTCTCCAATATACTTGCTGAATCCCATAGACAGAGGAGCCTGGTGGGCTACAGTCCCTGGGGTCACAAAGAGTCAGACACGACTGAGCACTCATGCATGCATGCAGGCATATATTGAGTTACACGCTAAAATATTCTACAAATTTGATTTCAGTATATTTGGTAAGTACTCATTGCATATCTGTTCTGTTGGACACTGTGCTAAGTGCTTGGAATAGATACAGTTTCTACTCTTGAGCATGTAATCTAATGAGGAACTAGACTTCTTTTTAGATATACTTCTATAATCTAATAGCAGTTCAAAATTCCTCAATCATAGGAAGTCTTTCTATATTAAATTCAGTATTCAACAATAAAGTCAACATCCATTATTCAGAAGAGAAATGAAGGGAGAAGACCTCTTTTTATTTTTTAGGAGAGGCAGATAGTAAAATGTTTAAGAGCATGGACTGCCTAGGTTTATATCTCAAATCTACCATCTACTAAGTTTTTGATTTGGGGCAAATTGTGTGTTAACTTCTCTCAGTTTCATTGTTTTCACCGCAGTAGTGGTTGTAAGGATTGAGTTAGTATCTGCAAAGCGCCTGGGTAGCTCAGTGCCTGATGGATAGTATACCCTTCAAAAAGGGAGAAATTCCATTTTTTCCTCAGTGAATTTTGAATAATACACGTAGATAAATACCAGACACTAATTCCTGGATATAGTCTGTAAAAAGATGAGGCCTCCATCCTTCTCATTCAAGCTTTCTTAACGCCATGAGTCTCTTCTCCTTCAAGCTTTCCTGATGTCGTAAGACCTTTCCATTCCTAGGAAATTTTTGCAGTGCAGTGTAGAGATAAGACCACAGAATCTGGAGCAGGAACATCTGGTTTGAATATTTACTTTAATACTTCCTAACCACATGACCTAGAACAAGGTATTTAGCGTCTTCATGTCTCAGTTTTCTCATCTGTAAGAAAAGAATTAATATAAAAAACTACATCATTACACCATAGGATTATTGTGAAGATTAAACAAATTAATTTAGGCAAAGACACTTAACATATATATGGTAATCACTATACAAACACTGCTATTGTAACTATTAGTAGTATTAGGCTTTTAATTACATACTGTGTAGTGTTCGAGGGAATAAAAGATAGTTGAATTTAATGCTCAACTTTTCAGTCTGTTTTGTCTGTGTGCTCATCCCTTATCTCCTTAACTGGGTTATAGGATCTCAGGGGCTGTTTGTACTTTGTCTTGTACGTAAGTAACGGACATGTATTTATTTGAATAATTGGTCCTCTTTTCATTTTTACTCAGGATTTATAGGACTTGGGAAATAGCAGCAATTAATTTCTGTGAAGTTTTCTTTAATGAATAATTTTGCAACATTTTGTAACTTTAGTGAAATTAACAGATGTTAATTATTATAATCTCAGACCCTAGAATGTTAAAGCATTTCTTTTCCCTGACTTGAACCTTCAGTTCTGTGTAACTCGTGTTTGTCTCTCAGCCCAAATAACAGATGAGATGTGGTTATTAGAGAGGGCAGTTAAATGGTATATAAAAGTATAGTAGGCCCAAGTCCATTGTGATTAAATAATCCTCATGTGTTTTTCTTTCTGAAGCAGTATGAACTATTGCTTCTGTCATTTCCATTTTTGAATGTACTTTGCAGCTTGTAATTATGAGGCTCTTATATAACTCAGTGAAAAGGTTTGTTTTTTGTGTTTTTTTTTGGTTTGTTTCATTTAACAAAATCTACCTGCTATACCAGAGTTATGTTTTCTATCACATTTTCCATTATCTAGTTATTTTTTAAACTGATGCTATTAACAAAACAATAGAATGAGAAAGACTAGAGATCTCTCCAAGAAAATTAGAAATACCAAGGGAACATTTCATGCAGAGATGGGCACAATAAAGGACAGAAATGGTATGGACCTAACAGAAGCAGAAGATATTAAGAGGTGGCAAGAATACACAAAAGACCTATACAAAAAAGATCTTCACGACCCAGATAATCACGATGGTGTGATCACTTACCTAGAGCCAGACATCCTGGAATGCGAAGTCAAGTGGGCCTTAGAAAGCATCACTACGAACCAAGCTAGTGGAGGTGATGGAATTCCAGTTGAGCTATTTCAAATCCTAAAAGATGATGTTGTGAAAGTGCTGCACTCAAGATGCCAGCAAATTTGGAAAACTCAGCAGTGGCCACAGGACTGGAAAAGATCAGTTTTTATTCCAATCCCAAAGAAAGGCAATGCCAAAGAATGCTCAAACTACCGCGCAATTGCACTCAGCTCACACGCTAGCAAAGTAATGCTCAAAATTCTCCAAGCCAGACTTCAACAGTACATGAACCACGAACTTCCAGATGTTCAAGCTGGATTTAGAAAAGGTAGAGGAACCAGAGATCAAATTGCCAACATCCGTTGGATCATCCAAAAAGCAAGAGAGTTCCAGAAAAACATCTACTTCTGCTTTATTGACTATGCCAAAGCCTTTGACTGTGTGGATCACCACAAACTGTGAAAAATTCTTCAAGAGATGGGAATACCAGACCACCTGACCTGCCTCCTCAGCAATCTGTATGCAGGTCAGGAAGCAACAGTTAGAACTGGACATGGAACAACAGACTGGTTGCAAATCGGGGAAGGAGTACATCAAGGTTGTATATTGTCACCCTGCTTATTTAACTTATATGCAGAGTACATCATGTGAAATGCCAGGCTGGATGAAGCACAAGCTAGAATCAAGATTGCTGGGAGAAATATCAATAACCTCATATATGCAGATGACACCACCCTTTTGGCAGAAAGCGAAGAAGAACTAAAGAGCCTCTTGATGAAAGAGGAGAGTGAAAAAGTTGGCTTAAAACTCAACATTCAGAAAACTAAGATCACGGCATCTGGTCCCATCACTTCATGGCAAACAGATGGGGAAGCAATGGAAACAGTGACAGACTTTATTTTGGGGGGCTCCAAAATCACGGCAGATGGTGACTGCAGCCATGAAATTAAAAGATGCCTGCTCCTTGGACAAAAAGCTATGACGAACCTAGACAGCTTATTAAAAAGCAGAGACATTACGTTGCCTACCAAGGTCTGTCCAGTCAAAGCTATGGTTTTTCCAGTAGTCATGTATGGATGTGAGAGTTGGACTATAAAGAAAGCTGATCTCCGAAGAATTGATGGTTTTGAACTGTGGTGTTGGAGAAGGCTCTTGAGAGTCCCTTGGACTGCAAGGAGATACAATCAGTCCATCCTAAAGGAAATCAGTCCTGAATATTCATTGGAAGGACTACTGCTGAAGCTGAAACTCCAATACTTTGGCCACCTGATGTGAAGAACTGACTCATTTGAAAAGACGCTGATGTTGGGAAAGATTGGAGGTGGAAGGAGAAGGGGACAGCAGAGGATGAGAAGGTTGGATGGCATCACCGACTCAATGGACATGAGTCTGAGTAATCGCCAGGAGTTGGTGATGGACGGGGAGGCCTGGAGTGCTGCAGTCCATGGGTTCGCAAAGAGTAGGACACGACTGAGTGACTGAACTGAACTGAGCTCAGTTGAATTACTACAGTTCCCCATAGAAGTAGTTTTTTGGTTAAGCACTGGTAGTTGATTTGATGTAGCCAAATGAACGAGTTTCTTCTTTGTACCCTCGCTTCTGTTTCTGCTCAGCACAGTGAGCTGGGAAAACTTTTAGGTGCTCCTGATTAGAAAACGTCCCTTGGTTTCTCACGTAGGGCCTTTACTGTGCATGTGAAGTTTGCTCAAAGATTTTCTAATCCTGCTGCTGACATCGGTATGGCCGGGGGCCAGGATCAGGGCACTATATGTCAGTGGCGACCCAGCATTTCTACTACTCTTCCTTGAAAAAAAGAACTATGGGATTGAGAGACATAGGTATTAATTTTAAAAAACTAAATTTTTAAAAAGTGGATTTATAATGGCATTCTATTCTAAGAACTCTAATAAATTATTTTAAATGCAGAATCATCTATTATTTTAGAATTTTCTTCACTGATTAAAGAATCCCAAAACAAGTCATATGCAGGCAAGGAAAGATTCAGAAAGCATATTAAAACGGAGCTCTTAAACGTAAAAGCAGGAAGAAGTTAATTTGAAATAGCAAAAAATAGGTCAGTAACCAGTGGCAGCAGTATAAAGAACCCTCCTGCCAATGCAGAAAATGCAGGTTCGATCCCTGGGTCGGGAAAATCCCCTGGAGGAGGGCATGGCAACCCACTCCAGTATTCTTGCCTGAAGAATCCCATGGACAGAGGAGCCTGGAGGGCTACAGTCCATGGGGTCAAAGAAGAGTTTAGACTTAGCGACTAAACAACAAATCAGCAGCACACGGGTCACGTCCCTTACATGCTTTATAAATCCTGTGGTTGCCTCACTGTGTGAGAGTTATTAGGATCAGCTGTAAGATACCTGTGTGTATCCTTGGAAACCCTCAGATCTCAGTTGACAAGTACCCTCCTCGGCGAACCCTCAGGGACCACCAAATTAGCCTTGGTCTTCCTGTCTCTCGGGCTTTATCCCATCCTGGTCTGTGGTCTTCTCAGCACTTACTACTCTCTGAAATCTCATTGCTCAGCTACTGGTTTGTTTGTTCACCAGCCAAGTCTTCTTGCTCTAGAATGTAATGCATAATCATGTTGCTTCTCACTGTTGTATCTCAAGTTCCTAGAATTGTGCTAGACATTTAGTAGTACACACACAAAAAGTTGCATATTCAAACAATTCCTTACTATTAGTATATTCTTTCCCACTTAATCTTTCATTTGATGACAACCCTGTACATTATGCCCTTTGTGACCAAGTGGCTCAGACAATAAAGAATCCGCTTACAATGCAAGAGACCTGGGTTCCATCCCTGGGTTGGGAATATCCCCTGCAGAAGGTTCTGGCCTGGAGAATCACATGGACAGAGGAGCCTGGGGGGCTACAGTCCATGGGATCGCAGAGTCAGACATGACTGAGTGACTAAGGCCACATGTTAGAGCAATTGTTAGCTACATTTTATAGGATCTAGAATGACATGCTAGGAAAAACAGCTTTTGAACCAAAGGGTAAGGCAATATATTAGTATATAAATTTTGTCAGAGGTAAAAATGCTTATTGAGAAGAAGGGCTTTCATGTAACAAAAGATAACATGACTACTGTCTGAGAGAAAGCAAGGCACTACACTCTTACTGTCTACTTTAGTAGGACAGGTATCAGGCACTCATTATAACTTCATCAATACCTCATAGTGAATAAATATTTACATTTTTACTGTTCATGTGGTATACAGATTTAGCTATGTCCTGAAAATGCTTCATTTTTATTCAGAATTTTATAGTGCACCAAGTAACTGCTTATGGATTTGATAACATATCTGTTTTATTATTACTGAGATCACTTTGTAATCTCAATCTCAATTACAAAGTCATTAGACTTCTTTTTTTAATTTTTTTTATTTTTAAACTTTACATAATTGTATTAGTTTTGCCAAATATCAAAATGAATCCGCCACAGGTATACCTGTGTTCCCCATCCTGAACCCTCCTCCCTCCTCCCTCCCCATACCATCCCTCTGGGTCATTCCAGTGCACTAGACTTCTTAACTAAAACTGATTCTACCCTTTAGAAGTACTGGCAGAAGGACTGAATGAACTTAAGTTAATGTGGTAAAGGACAGTTGAAATTCATTAAAGTGATCAGCAAAGTTAATATTTAATAAAATAATGCTAATTTTCTAGCCTGCCAGACTCCTCTGTGCTCTCCAGGCAACAACACTGGAGTGGGTTGCTATTCTCTTCTCTAGGGAATCTTCCAACCCAGGGATCAAACCTGGATCTCCTGCATTGTAGGCAGATTCTTTACCATCTGAACCAACAGGGAAGCCCAATACTAGTTTTCTAAGGAACTATATTATAATAAAAAATGATAGTGATTCTCATTAACATGATTTTATACCACTTTATACATCAACAAAGTATATACTTAAGGGTTTGTTTTGCTCTTGAGTAGAGGAAAACTTAGTAAATGACTGAAAATCTTTTCTGTATCACAGTATATTTCAGGTAAGTTGGCTTTAAGAAAATTCTTGATGGATTTTTAGAAAATAGTTTTCAAATAAAATTTGGTGTCTTCATTTTTGTAAGACGCTGTGGGGAGGGAGACTTTACTTTTAAATAAGCAACTGCTAAAACCTAACTTGCTTCCAATGAACATCACCTAGAATTAATAGGTAGTAATCCTAAATGTTCAAAGAGAAGACACTGACCACATTATAAACTCTTTAAAATTCTCTGCATTACAGGAACATTTATTTTGCTTGTTAAGTGTTGAAATTTGTGAAAGAGTACCATTGTATTTATGGTTCTATTATTACCATATTTCCACATTATCACTTATAATGTTAAAAACTGTTTCTCTAACTCTCTTCATATACTTAACATTGTGGCTCAATAGGAATCCTAAGTTTTTATCTAACTGAGTAGTCCTGTGCTTGTCTATTTGCGAATTTTTGGCTGGTTCCTCATACTTATTTTATTTTTCAGGCAATAATTAACAGCACCATCACTCCAAACATGACATTTACTAAAACATCTCAGAAGTTTGGCCAGTGGGCCGATAGCAGGGCAAACACTGTTTATGGACTGGGGTTCTCCTCTGAGCATCATCTTTCAAAAGTAAGTTAAATCATAAGATCCAAGTGGAAATCTACATCTTCTGGTCAGACATCTTATAAATGTAATGGAAAATGGAGAGTATAAAATGTAGGAGAAATTTCTTTGGTATTCTCAGAATGACTGTCGTGACTTTAGAGCAAGAAGTGAGAGATTAGATTCCACTGTTAACTGGAAACATTGTTGTATACATTAAATACAGTCACCATTGATTGCATGTGTTGTATTGACATTTGTGTGGTTAACTAGGTATGATAGGAAATAAAAGGTGGGAATTATCACTTTAATATGGACTTTGCTTGGTGGGTAGCACCTTTGATTGATGTTCTGCAATATAGGTAAACACCAAACTCTTCTGAATTGTGGAAACTCAAGCTGATAGTGGTATTTCAGCTTTTTGACATATAAATTCTGTTTTATGCTTTGTTTGGGTGAGAATAACTCTGAGCTCTCTGATACAACAGAGAGTAAGATCTAAGAGACCCTGAGGAGTTCTTGGAACCAACCAAGTAAATTGCTATGGCTAGAATGGCTGAAAAAATACAGAGCATCACCTGGGCAAAATATTGGGGAAAAAACAGTTGTCCTGCATAGAAGCAAAAAGCCATGAAGTGTTTATACCAGCAGCATCTTGAGTTCTTGTGGCTCTCACAAAGAAAGAGCTTATAAGAAGAAGGAAACAATGGCAGGATAGCAAGATGATCAAGGGGATGATTGCTCACCTTTATACTTCACATTTAGTGCTCACCAGACCCAGAGGGTTATGTTTACAACTTCTCTGAAGTATGCAGTTAAAAGAATAACCCTACGTCTGAACCATATTTTATGTATGCTTTGGTACACGTCAGATCCGATGACCTGGGAACTGAAATTGCTCAAGTGCAGGGTAAGCAGGCTTTGTTGGATGCACACTGTTAATACTTAACTTAAACCCCAACTGTTCATTATAGAAATCATTTAGATTCTTAAAAATCAGTTCTTTTTAAAAAATCTTACACTTTTGTGAATATTTATTGACTTGGTTATAATTAGATAGTTCAGTAGTTAAAATAATCTTTCTTTCCTTTGGTTTTAGTTGTAAAACTTCCTGAACGTTGTTTTCAAGTGCTTTTGTTATCTTTTCTTTAATATAAATTAGAGTTGTAAGCTCAGTTTTACAACGGTTTTAACTTTCATCTTGATGACTATAAGTCATTCTCTATAAGATAATTAAGACAAACAAGTGTTGCCTAATTACGTTTCTCTTACATCCACCATATTCTCCAAATACATTTCTTGAACTGTGGTAAAAGTATGAGTTTTAGCCTCAAAGTATTTCAACAAAGCAGGGACATAGGCATCCAGTTAAGCGTTGCCCCTCCATAAACAATCCCCTCAGGAAATTACACATTTATTCTAATATTTTTGCCATTACTCAGAACCTTTTTGGAACTTTTCTTTTGAAATTGTCTATTAAACCCTATAGCAAAAACATTAAAACTATGATTATATTACACTTGCTGAATTTCCTGACAACAAAGGAACTAGGTTGTGGATTAATTTCTCAAACTTGCGTGAAATGATTTTTGAACCTGAGTAATTTTTTACTTTATTAAGTTGGTTCTTTTTTATAACTACATCTTTCAAGTTATGGGCAAAAGCTAATGTGATAAGGAAATAGTTTATTAAAATCTGTCAATCATATTGTTTCCTCTTATCTGATATTTTTTCTGAGAATGGTATTTATAGTTAAAGAATTTGTTTTTCCTCTTTAAAGTTAGTGTATATTTCTGACCACACTGACTGGTAGTGAGTCCTAGTACTGTATCGTGAAGGTGGATTGACTATTAGGAAACGACCCATTAGCTCCTGGAGTCAACCCTAGTGTTTATTCACCAGACTTGGCTCCAGGAGCTTGTGATCAATCTCTTCAGAATGTTTTGGCCCCAAAATAACAAAATCATGACTTATTTTCCAAGCTACCTTGAAGATTAAGGTTGGTGCTTTGTAGGGGCCCCAGAGGAATATATAATCTTTTACATAAATGAAGCAAGCATGGAAATATTCTGGCTTGTTTTTATCACTAAAAACCATCCATGAAACAAAGCATTATAAGAGATCAGAGAAGTCTCTGCAGGCAATTGTAGACAAGGTGCTCTCAAAATGCAGAGAGCAGGAGCGCTGAAAAGAAATGTGTGGTCTCCTAAGGTTGACGGATGAGGAAAATTTCAACTATGCTTGGATTGTCAGAGTGCTTTCCAAGTGGTATTTTGTTATCATGGAAACCTAAGTCTATAAAAATTAACAGCAGCTTGGGTCTTTGTGAAGTTGAGGAGAGTTTTAAACATTAACTACCTTGGAATGCCAAATTAGTATAAGAAAAACTTTATGTACTAGTTCAAATTACATAAAGACTAATAATGGTTTTTCTTTTATTTCATTTCCAACAATGTGAATGTGACCTTTTTAGCTCTATATTCAGATTTTTTTTTAACAGTAATATGATAGTCTCTTTAATTAGATAAGTATAATAATGCAGATTCAGTTTCCTGATCTACAAGTTATAGATGGGGGGTAACAAGTTTAAGGTAAGAAGGAAAGTTATTATAACAGCTTTAATTTTGACCTTCTTCCGTTTCTCTGCAGTAGGTCAGAATATCATGAGCCTTTCCTTCCAAAGCTTTCCTTCCCCAAGATACAAGTGAAATTGGGGCTGGTTTATCAGGTTTGAGAGGGACCTGTAATTTCATGTTTTTATTGCCAACTCTAATAGATGTTTAAAGTTGCACAAAGGTTTTCAGTTTTTTGAAAAATCTGGTTATTTTGTAGCCTTAGCTTATTCTCTCTGAGAACAATGGGACAGTAATTTCCACTTCCGGTACATAAAGAGATACTGTTTGTAGCCCTGACCTTTATTTACTAGATTACCTTGAGTTCCTAAGAGTTAGCATTTCACAAAAGTAATTTTTTAAATTGTTACCAATCTGAAAGACCTTCTTGGGGACCTGCTTTTCCTTTCTGCTGCTGTTTAGGAATATTTGGTAATGAAAATCTACTAATGTCAATCAGTGACACTAATAAATGTTGCTGTTTGTATTGCTGAAAATAAAATGCCTCAGGTAATACAAGAGTTAATATCCTAATAAAAGTTAAAGGCCTACTCCAGATACAGAGATGTTTAGGAGTGGACACTTAGGTGATTTAAATTTCTCTGTGATAAACAGTGTGCCCATCTTTACTGATTTCACTCCCAACCTCCACCCCCATCCCCTACCTTGGTCTTAGTAAAGAATATCTGTACAACCAAGGAGGGACATAGCAAAGCTAGCTGACACCAAATTCTAACTTAGTTGTATCATGATGTTTTTGAATGAGATTTGTCAGAGTACTTTATGGTATGCTAATGTTTGATTTTAGGTTTATTTTCCTGTCATTTTCATATTACGCCTGTAATTGATTTGAGAGCTAAGTTGCTTGTATACAAGTCAATTATTCAGTAGAATGGAAGAAAATTAGGGTAAAAGTGGGCATTAAGATCTATTTTTATTTGGTTAATGTATGTAGTCTTTCTGCATTCAGTTTGCAGAAAAGTTTCAGGAATTTAAAGAAGCTGCTCGACTAGCAAAGGAGAAATCACAAGAAAAGATGGAACTTACCAGTACACCTTCACAGGTGGGTATATAGTTTCTATTCCTTGTTCATTTTAGATGATATGCTTTATGCCAGAGATAAATTTAGAAAAATAATGGCAAAGTTAAGGTGATTTTCAAAGTGGACATAGAAATGCACTCTTCAGTTAGTCTGTACTAGTGGAGAAAGTGAAAATGAAGTGACCTGCTCCAGTGTTCTTGCCTGGAGAATCCCAGGGATGGTGGAGCCTGATGGGCTGCCATCTATGGGGTCGCACAGAGTCAGACACGACTGAAGTGAGTTAGCAGCAGCAGCAGTGGAGAAAGGATTTTTTTCCCCTTATATATCAATGTGTATAAGAATCTCATGGCGGGGAAATCTGTTTAGTAATTAAAAGTCAGTTTTCTAATATGCATACAACTTGAAAACAGTTGTACACAAAGAGCATAGATTGCCCTGTTGTCTGTCTTCTGTCTTCCGTGATGATCAGTAGAGTGTGGCTGCAAGAGGAGACGTGGGAGAGGCTTGGGGAGACAAAAGTTTATTGTACTCACAGGTCCTAGAAATGTTGCAGGAAGGGTAACCCCTTCTAGGGCCCCAAAAGTGGACTCTTCTCTGACACTCAGCAATGAATTGTCCGAGGAGACACGTGTGCTGACAAAGCAAGAGACTTTAGACTTTATTGGGAAGGGGCACAGCAGGCAAAGGGACCCCAGGAGGACTGCTCTGTCACGTGACTCACAGTCTCGGGTTTTCTGGTGATGAGGCTAGTTTCTGGCTGTCTCTGGCCAATCATTCTGACTCAGGGTCCTTTTTGGTGGTCCATGCATTGCTCAAGCAAGATGGATGCAGCGAGAAGGATCCTGGGAGGTGGTGGGACAGGTGACATCTCCTTTTGGCCTTCCCTAAATTCTTCCAGTTGGTGGTGGCTTGTTAGTTCCATGTTCCTTACCAGGACCTCCTGTCATAAAATAATCCATGCAAATGTTACTATGGTGCCTGGCCAGGCTGGTTAGTTTCATTGTGTTTCCCCTAACAGGAGGCATGGCACACCTCTAGGAGGCAGCAGGGACGCCTCAGGTTGGGCAGCGGGCAGAAAGCAGGAGTGCAGGAGAACACGAACCAAGGCTAGAGCCTGTATTGGGGTTTCTCTTGGGAATGGCAGGCAGGGTGAACAACGAGGATTGACCAGTCTGCATGATTTCAACTGGCTCTAAACCATAAGGGCGGTTCCCAGTTGCCTAACACCCGGCCCTTGGAATGTTGTCTCCCCAAATTCAGGGGCCTGATAAAAGAGTATTTCCTGGACTGGTTAATTTACATGTAAAAGGCATGCTCCCATCGTAGCCCCCTGCTATCTCTAAGAACTGGCTAACTAGAAAGGTTTTTAAGATGTCATCACAGTATACAGAAAATTAAAATATATAAACAATATAGTTTGTTCTACCTGATTTTAAGATGTGTTTAAATCTGACAGTTGGAACACTTACATCTCAGCACTGAGACCCAAAGGTTGTAGGTTTTTATAAAGTATCACTTTTTCCTTTAACAGGTTAGTTAATACCTGCTACTTGTCCATTGTATTCTTCAGCTGGAAATTAATTACATCTCCAAATAAAATTCATTAAATAGCTACATTTCAGTACTTTTACAAAGGTTTTAATGTAATAATATGACTCAGAGAAGGCCAGTAACTTTCAGCTTTTTAATAATAGACTTTTCTAAAATTTTTATTTCAGTTGAAATCTTATGGGTAAGGTTCAGCTTTATACTGGGTTCTTCTCTAGGGTAATTGTTTTTGAAGTGTTCTTAAGAGATTTTATAACAGGAAGGATTGGATGTTATAAATGTTTCTGTGGACTATGTCAGTAAGTAGCTGTTTTACATAAAACTTTTTTAAGGAAGTAGATAGTGATTGCCTTGGAATGTTGTGACTAGCCAAATGATTGGAACATTGTAGAAAATATTTTGCTCTTCCTTCCTCCCCACCCCTGACACCCAACTCTATTTGGTAAACCCTACTGGTATAAAGAGTTTTGAGTGTTTTCAGAGGAAAGGAGAGCTCTGTTAAGTACGCTTAAAGTAGACATTCCCTCACAGGCTAAAGGTGAACTCTGGATTGAAGCCAAAGCTCCATTATTCTTCCTCTGTATTTGCAGAGACCTGGAATAACATAAATGATCATTTTGAAACTTCTCTTGAATCTCCCTAAGTGCTCTGATAGTGTAGTGATGCTTTTAAACATAAAAGCCTGTTTAAAATTTAGTGCCAGCACACATTGGGAGCTCTAGTTCCTCAAGTGAATGATTCTAGTGCCACCGCAGGATGCTCCAGCACATTCAATAGAAGAATACTCCAAAGACTCTAATAAAATTGTAATAGATTACACTTTGCCATTGTACTTAGTTCCTCTTCTCTAATCGTAACTTGTTTTTAATTAGTTGGGCAATGTTACAAGTTGCTGCTAAGGTCTCTGCTTGTCTTTGGTGGAAGGAATGTCTTTAAGCTTTTACTTTCATCAGAGGAATCGAAGATGTTTATATTTGGAAAGTGCTGTGAAATACAATGAGTAAAGAAATGTCTTAAGTACACTAGCATTTGAGAACCAAAATATTCTGACCTTCATTTATCTTTTAAAAATATTTGAAGTCTGATTGTTAATTTACAGAAGCCAGAGAAATAGGGGAAAAAAGTATTTTCATTTCTCTTTCTTCTCCTTTCTTTTTTTGTATGACAGTCCCTTACAGAGGTCATTAATATTTCTGTTTTACTTTGAATCATGTTATCTCTGGCCACCCTGATTCTATTCATTTTGAGCTTGATTTTCACTGGTTTAATCCAATCTATTAAAATAACACTCTGCCTGGAGAATAGAATATTACTCAGGAATTCAGCAAAGGGAATCAAGAGATTAAATGTGATAATTGATAATAGTAGATAGTCACAGCTTTTGCTTTTATTCAAGGCTGTATTGCAGACAAGATAGGCATATGTATTTTCAGGTCAAATTTAGACATACATTCTTTTTCTGCCATTATGTGATCTTGAAAAATTTGCTTAATCCAAGTCTGTTTATACATCTGCAACATGAATGTTACATTACTTACCTTACAGGATTGTTGGGTGGAATAAATATGATAATGATAATGCCATGTTGACAATGTCGTTCAATAATGGCGATAATGTAGACTCTAGAGCTCGGCTTTGATCTGGACTCTTACCCTTATTAGTTTTCTGAGCTTAGGCACATTAGTATTTTCTTTAATTCATAAAATGGGAATAAGTTATTTCCTTACAAACTTGTTGTGAGAATTAAGTAAGGATTTCAAAGTCCTTAATGTATAGTAAGGGCTTAATGTTAACAGTTGAGTTGTAATGTGACTATAATGGTGAAGATGATGATATAAAGCCTTGACAGTGTTATTTAGAAAAATACAGATGCCTTAATTAAATAAAGCCTACATCAAAAGCCCCTGGAAGACTTGTTAAAATACAAATTGCTGAGGCCCAACCATTTCTAAATTTAGAAGGGCTGAGATAGGGCCTTAGAATGTACATTTCTAACAGGTTTCCAAGAGATGCTGAAGACTGTTGATCTGGAGAATCACACTTTGAGCAACACTGCTGTAGATAAATCCTTCCATCTCCCTAAAGGCTTGTGATGAAAGGCGTCTGGCATTTAGAGCAGAGTTAGCCAATTCCCTCTTGGACTCTTGAGCTAAGATTGTACACGCTGTATAAATACGAGGTTGTGTCATAATCTTCGTGTTGTCTTCATCCAGGTAACATCTCTAGGAATACATGGACTCATGTGTTAGTTGTCAGGTTCTCTCACATCTCTCTTTAAATAATAGACATTAATTTAAAACTTTTTCTCTGTTGGAGATCTTATGTCCTCATGTTTCCATGGGACTCTTTTAAACAGTCAATGATATATAATCAAGACTGATGATTGAGGGACTCTCTCTCCCACGTGCATGCGCTCTCTCTCTCTCTCTCT
>NW_011494606.1:8525408-8535298 GCF_000754665.1 Bison bison bison
TGAAAAAAAAAAAAGAGTGATGATTGACTTTAAACCTGAAATTTCTTACACAGTTCACAGTTGCAAAATACTGTATTTCAGTTAACTTAATAGAGAAAGGGGCTATATGATTAAATAATATCCAAATGTTTCTTCATTGAGGTTGAAAAAAATTAACTTTTAGCTGTCAGTTGACTAAGACTTTTAAACTGAGAAAAATCTATTTAATTCCATCACTTGTTTGCAGCCAAGCAAAAGTCATGGGCTTTTTTTTTTTTTTCCATTTAATATGTCAGGTTGTGTAGCATTGAACATATTGTAGTAGCTGTCTTGATTTAGATTTAGTATGTCTTAACTTTTTCCTTAAGATTTTTTAGAATTCACTGTATAGAAAAAATAGATTCTATGTGTGTGAGTGTGTGTATTCAGAGAAAATCAATTTCTTTTTTTTTTTGGTAAATGTCATAATTTTAAAAATGTTCATTTTAGCAATAAATTGCATTTGCCCAAATGGCACTGGTTTCTTGTAAGTGATTATTAGAACCTCTGTGACTAGCTATTCGATCGTATGACAGTCAGTTGATCTCTTTGGGCAGTGGTTCTTGAATCTATAAGGTCAGAGATTTGAATTAAGGACATTTCAAATGCAATAAATCTTGAGTGTTTTAGATTTTCTTGGTATAAATGGATTTTTTGAAAGGTGGTCTGCATTTAGACCTGTTACTGTCCTAAACTATATTATTTACATATCTAGCCCAAAAATATACCTTTAGAATTAGTGAATGCCTATACATTAACTATGATACCTTCTTAGTCATAGTCTCATTTGACAAGTTTCATATTTACTGAACCAAATACTACAAGAACAACATTTACAACCTTAGGAAAGATTTGCTAGAGCTCTCTTCATATAATTATTTGCTCTCCACAGTAAGAACAGTGAAGACATATGTCTTTAATCCTGATTATGAATCTTGCTTAGAGTTGTGTTTGACTCTTTGTGACCCCATGGACTGTAGCCCACCAGGCTCCTCTGTCCATGGGAAGAATACTGGAGTGGGTTGCCATTTCCTCCTCCAGGGGATCTTTCCAACTCAGGGATTGATCCCAGGTCTCCTGCGTCTTCTACATTGGCAGATGGATTCTTAATCACTGAGCCAGGGAAGCCCAAAATTAAGAACTGTGCAGATATGTGTCTTTAATCCTGATTGTGAATCTTTCTTACATAAATCATATCAAATTTGATTGTCTACAATTTCCCAAGATTTGTTTTTCTCCAAGTAGAGCTAAGCCTTGACACCCCGCCCTCCTGCTGTGGCACATACCTGAGAGAAGGCTGGTGGCAGCGCCCTGGAGGCCTGGCCTGCAGTGGGAGCCAATGTCATTTCTTTCCCATGTGATTCAAGATATTTCTGGGGCTTTTTGCTTTTTTCAGGGGAGGGCTTTCTTGCCACTTCATAAATGAGGAAAGAGAATTCTTAAGCACTTTCTGAATCTTTTACATCCTTGCTCAGGTTTCTTTTTTTATAATATGGTCATATCTTCTAGTTTTGGCTTCCTTGGTACTCTCATATTTTAAAATGCAAAGTTTTTATTTTTTTGTCACTGTGATAAAAGAATATATCATTTGATATATTTTTCCTTAAACATTTACTATAGACGTGCTAGCTATATTAGCTTAGGAATCCCTTTCTAAAAAGAAATTACCCTACTTTTTCAAAGTTTGTAGTCTAGCAGATATACTTCATGCTTTTTAAATGATTTATTTTTTAATTGAAGGATAATTGCTTTATAGAACTTTATTGGTTTCTGCCAAATATACTTCATGCTTTTAATTTTGATATTTGATTTAAAGATATAAAATGTAGGTTTTATGAAAGTTAAAGTTTTTAAGGAATAACCACAGTTGAATAGGAAACTGCACAGAATTTAATCTAAAAACAACTAGATATTTGGAATATGTTAAATAAAACAAGGGTCACAGTGCTATTTTTAGCATATGTAAAATTTCTGGAAGGTTTCACACAATTCTTCAGGCTGCCCCTGTGGTAGTTGGAGCAGTTGGAGGGCAATGGAGTTTCGTCGCCCTCATGTACTGTTGGAGCTATTTCTTGTTCTCCTGAGCAAATGTTGATTTTTTTTTTTACAAACATCCTTAAAAATAAAACACGCCCAGGGCTTTTGTTTTCGTTTTAGATATAGCATCTAGAGTAACTTAAATATGCCTTTTGTTAAATATAGTGAATATTTGAGCCTCTGGAAGAAAAGCAACCTGAGTCCCGTTCTTCCTTTTCTCCTCCTTAGCTTGTCTCTGAGAACAGTCTGCTTCAGTGGCATCAACAGTACCATCCTCCCCAACACCCATGCCTCATCAACTTTCTTACTTCATTCCAGAAGGTCGTAAGAGCCAGAAATCAGACGACCTCCTCTCTCTCTTTTAACCCTAACCTCCTTTTCGCTCTCACACTCTTCTCAACCAGCTCCAGCAGGTCCTCGTTGCTAATACTAGTTGTGCTCTTGCATGTTAACAAGGCGGTTTGTTTCTGTTGTCATTTTCACTGAATCAGTTTTTGGCCAACCTAGCATTCAGTTGACTGGACAGTCAACCTGGATTATTTTAGTTTGGCCTTTCTTGGAGAAAAAATCTTCCTGATTTATTGAAACCAGATATGAATACCTCATGGTTTTACTGGCTGCTTAAAACTTTTCCAGGCTAATTGATATGGCCCGTGATTGATCAAGAGATAGTCATTTTGGTTACTCTTCTCTCAGTAGGATTTGACCTTGTTGTAGAACAATTTCATGTTGTCACAATATTGGAAACTATCTGTGCATCAACTTATCGGTTAATAGAAACAATAGATTCAGAAGAAAGATTTTACAGGAATAAAATTAAATGTCAAACTAGAGGTTCCATTAATAATTGAAAAATAGGTGAGGATGTGGAATCAAGAAGGAAGGCTTTTGATCTTTTGATAGTTTGTATAATTTATAGCATTATGGTACCATTAGTTAAAATATTTAAATGTGAAATAAAATACATAAAGCAATATAAAACCAGAAGCCCCAGAAAAGAAAGTTGATCTCACCACATTAATATTTTCCATATTTCTTTCTAGTGCTTCTCCATGAGTAATAATTGTTACGTAAAGTATATAAATTATCATAACCTAGATATCTCCTTATATCATCCTCTTTTTCGAGTTATAAGCAATTTCCTATGAATATGTGTAATAACACATATTCATCTTGTTTCTGTTTGAGGAGATCTTACATTCTTTCAGGTTGACAAATTATGACCATCCCCAGCCACTCCCCTGTTGAACACTAATGTTTTCATTTTCTTCCCTAACTTAGCCTAATATTTCAGTTTTGAAGTTTTATTGGTCTGAAATTGTAAGGGGTCCACCAAGCTGCTCTTTAACCATCTTGTGCTGGGACCTTCCCTGGTTAATGGGTTTGTCAAATGACACCTCATTCTGATTTCTGATAATCTGGTGATGACAGTCATAAGAGTACGTGTCAGAGTGAGCTTTGTTTTAAATTCCATCTCTTTTCCAGTGGGATAACTTAAATTCACTTTGATAGAAATAAAACAGGAAATTTTGCAAAGAGAAATACTTTCATTATGAGTAGCAGGCAAGAAAAGCTGAAATACACTAACATCATTATATATAATGTTACAGGAATATTTCCAATTACCTTTCTGAATGACTCTTAGAACTGAAAACTATGGCAGATAAAAAAATTGAGACTTAAGATTTCATTCTTTCTCTTCCTATCCTCCCATAAATAATAAATAATAATCTTGTAGCTTTGTCTTATTTTCTTTTTCTTCTTAAATAATTACTTGAACATCTAGCCAATTAATTGCTTATATAACCTGTAAGTTTTTTAGTTCTTTGAAGCTACATTTCTAAATTGTATGTTTACATTTTTAAATTGTATCATTTCAGATAGCTTTCTTGTGCATTGCTTTGCTTTAAAATTTTTTCTGTTTAAATTTCATTTTTTAGGTCTTTGATTCAAATTTCAGTTGAAATATGACCATATTTCATAAGTAAGCATATATCAGAGTCAGTTTTAACTTTTAGATTATCTTGTATATTTTAACAAAACTGTAATACTTTTTAAATCCCTGTGCCCTTTTTTCTTCTTTTTTTTAAAGGAATCAGCAGGTGGGGATCTTCAGTCTCCTTTAACACCAGAAAGCATCAACGGGACAGATGATGAGAGAACACCTGATCTGACGCAGAACTCGGAGCCGCGGCCTGAACCCACCCAGAACGCCCTGCCGTTCACTCATAGGTACAGATTCAGCTCAGCCGTCATGATTAAGTAACGTGTACAAACTCACTCGGTTTCAGATAAATCTTGCAAAGTTACAACCCTGAGTTAAAATTCCAGGTCAGACTTTTTATTTTTTTAACTCTTAACTTCAGAAAAGTTTTGCTGATTTATAGTTTATAATTGCCTAGATGGACTGGAGTGGGCAATCTCCACTGCCTTTGTAGAAAGAGGGCTACTGAGCTAATTATACTACAAATCATTTACAGTGAGACAACATGTTATTGCAAATCTCCTCAATTTATTTCTTTACCCAGCCTGTAAAAGACCCTCTTTGTTAACCTGGTTTCCATTTTCATGTATGTTCTTGAGAGTTATAAAAATTTTTTAAAAATTAGGTTTCCTACTCTGAAATTAAGCTTTGCTGTCACTTAGAGGTGATCTCACTGTATGATTTCAAACAAGGAAACGGTTTATTGGTGTAACTTCCAGCATGAACTTGTTAATGTCAGACTTACTTTTGCACATCAACTAACAAAAGATAAATCTTCACATGCTTTTGAATTTTAAAGAATTTGATACTTTAAAAAGATGCGATTTATTCTAAATATATTCCAAACCAGTTACACTAATTATTGGCCATGTTGGAGTATTTTTAGGATGTAAGGAGATCTGAGAATCTGCAAATGTAAACAAATACCTATTAGTCATTGTCTTTATTTTTATCCTTCTTTGGAAACTTTTGACCTAGGTAGTTTTAATTAAAATTAAGAAAAAAGTTCTCCTTTGTCATGCATCTCTTTTTGGACCAGTTCAAAAAAATAGAATTCTTTAGCGTATTCAGAAGAATGGTGAAGTGAGATACTCCAAACTCTTTTCATGAGAATTTTAATTTTGATTGAATTGGTTGAATATTAGGGGTACAGGACTAAACTTATTAGAGGCATTGAGAGACCTCGTACTCAGCCCGAGGAAGAAGAAATCTAAGATTTTTCTTAGGAATGAATGGAGGGAAAACTGTTTGACTATGAGGCTATTCCAGTTTGTTTGTAAAAATGCAAATAATTTTGCATAAAAGAGGCAAATTTTGGAGTTTTCATAGAGGCGATGCTCTAAGTATTTCAGAATAAGCGCATTCTCGTTTCTATAGCTGTAAGAGTGACTGAACGTGTGAACATTTTTGGTTCATCCAGTCTGAAGACTGTATATTTACACTGATAGTAAACCATACTAGTTTTTAAAATACACAGTTACTACTAAAGAGCAATGTGATTCATATGCAGTTTTTAAAATATTTGTATTGAGGAAAGCAAAAATTTCTTTCCTGTTTAGCACATCCAATTAGTAAATAGATGTAACTACAGTGAACATAATTATAAACTTGATTTCTTTGGCTAAAACTTAAACAAGACATGTGCATTGAATACTGTTGCGTTAAGAAATAAGAACTTTTGTATTTATCATTGGTAAAGCTGTTTCTAATCTACTTTTTGCACCTAGAATTTTCTGAGTGTTTATTACTTTTCTAATCTTCAGTGCTTGGAATTACTAACTGCGACTGGTCATCTATTGATTTTCTCTGTTCTTGGGGGTCAAGTAGGAGTTACTTTCTTTGATGTGAAGATACAGCTTCTTTGACTGGAATATATAGGTTAGCCAAGGAGATATTTGAGTTCTGAAAATGAAATTTAACAGGTCAATTTTAGCTTTTGGTTATATTAAAGGCATTGTGCAATCTTAGAGTTTTCTTATTATTTAAAAAATACTTTAGGATTTTAGAAGATTTATCCTCTGAACTTGTTTTTATTTTATATCAATCAATATTAATGAATACTCACTAAGTTACTTGATTAAAATTAAGATTTCTACCTGAGACAGAAAACTGAATCATTTACAACTAAAGTTAGAATACCAAATAGCATTAAAGATTTCAGAGATGGTGTAATCTAGGATTTTTCAAACTGTAGTGGTTTGAAATCCACTTTGGTTATTCATTTCATTCTGAAAAAAATGAAATTTAAGATTAAATAGGAAAAACCAAAATAAAACTCAACATTAGGAGAAGAAACGGTGTTTCAGGAACATACATATTTTAGTGTGGGCTGGATTCTAGGGTAAAACATCAAAGTGTGAAAGTCTGTGCCTTTGACACATTCCGGAAGTTGGATGATTTGTCCTAGGTGGCATGGGTTATTAGTAACAACTTTGGGTTTACAGCTCAGCACTTTTGATCCTAGTGGGTACTACCAAGTTAGTTAACAGTACATTTTAGTCTAATCCCCAAAACAAGCGCATTGTTGTGTCAGAAATTTAAGAACTGTTTCTATGTCAGGAAAACTGTATAGAAATAAGATCAATGTTTCATAAATTACACAAAGAATATTAAAATAATTTCTCTTTAAATCTGAAACTTACAAATATTTAAACTTGATACAGCATCCTTTTTAACCATGGCAAAAAAAAAACACATTTAAAATCTGTGTTTTTAAGGCTTGCATATAATGTTTATTTTTGCCTTTCTTCCTTGGTACTTATTTCAGCAGGAAAGAATGAACAGCAAAAAAGATATTCTGCCAACATTCCTCTGTTCTGGTTGATATCATTTTATTGCTAAATTAGGAGCAAAATCACTAGAACATCTATGTGTGTGTGTATGTGTTTTTTAAAAGATGGAAGGATATGGGAAACAGTGATCTAGTCCGTCAAGTGGATTGAGTTGATTATAGTAATAGCTATTTAGCAAGCCAGCTTGTGCTCTTCTTAAAATTTAAGTTTTATGCCTAAATCTTACTGATTCATGAATTAACATGCCAAAAAGAAGGCCCTGAGTTTTCATTCGGTCCTGAAAATTTAGTAATGTATTTATAGTTTATTTACTCTATAAGCTTTATTTATTTTTTAAGAAATACTACTTAGTTTTAAAGAGAAAAGCAAGATTTTTTTTGTTAATCTTTAAACTTACACTAAGTTTCAAATGTATTTGAAAGAGATAATACTTTGGTGAACTCCCACGAACCTATCTCTGAGCTTCAAAATTTAGGAAAAAATGGCCAGTCTTGTTTCATTTCTAATCCTACCCACTCTTCCACGTTTGTATTTTTAGAGCAAGTCCCAGGCATATAATTTCATTCACAAATACTTTTTAAAAATTACTTTTGTATTTTATTATTTACTAAGTCAGTACAACTTTTTATATCTAAATTCTATTTACTGGCATTATAGAGTTACCTTTATTTACTCTTTTCTTTGATTTTTTAAAAATTATGCTGCTGGACTAAATTTTAAAATGTATGAGCTGCTCGGTATTCCTTAGTCAAGTGCTACAGTACTGTTTTGTGTCCTTGTTATAAACTATGCAAAAATATTTTCATTAAAGAAGTTCTGATAAATTAACACTTTTAAAAGTATATTTATTTGAATGCTCCAGACTTCTAAAGTCTGGAGATGTGTAAAATAGGAAGATTATGAGGATGAAAATGTTTACTAATTTCTTTGGGGAAATAGTATTAAGTTTTACCTGAATTGCTGTTTTTTCTTAGAAAATATTTTTTTTTAACCTAACTGATAATATCCTTTTGGGACTGAACAGGTATACACTGACCCACTGAAGTGTTCAGGGCTTCCTTTGAGGCTGTAGTCTAGATGAACTATATAGTTGACCTTTGAACAACACAGGTTTGAGCTTACAGAGTCCACTGATAAGTGGATTTCTTTCAATAGTAAAAATTACAGTAGCACACAATCCTCAGTTGGTTGAATCTATGGGTGTGCAACCCAGGATACAGAGGACCACCTGGAAAGCTATGCATGGCTTTTTGACTGCATTGAGGGTTGACGCCCCTAACTCCCTGCATTGTTCAAGAGTCATCTGTATACTAAATAAAATACTGTATGCTTGATAATATACACATCTATCTCTATAAAATATGGAGGATGGTTTTGTGGTCTCATTCCAGGAGGGATTTGTTTTCTTCATAGTATCAGCTATATGGAATTTTGGAATTGACTCGTTATTTCTCAATGAACTCTAGGATATTTTTAAAGATATAAAGCTATCTAAAATTCTCTCAGAAGTAGTTAATTTTATAGTTTTCCAGGGCTGTTAGAGGGTAATACGGAAATGTAACGCTGAAAACTGCAATTTTTTATTTTGTTCATTGTGATTTGATGATTCTCAGATATATAGTAATAGAGTGATAAATAGCTGCTGTTACATTTTTGAGAGTTGAGAGCAGATATATAGCAATAGTTCATGAAGCTATTTTTATACTGATAAATTTTAAAAAGTTTGATTATCTTAATGGGAAATTGGCTATTTTGAGCACCTATTACATTTAAATTCTTCTAAAGTTTAGATAATGTATTCTCATGGTGCTGCTAGAGTTGATGCATTTGGGGGTATTGCATGTATCTTCTGTTAAAGAGATTTTTCTGCCACTTGGTGTTTTTCCAGCAGATATTCATTAAAGGATATACGCAGAATCATTCCTCCTTAGTGTGTTGATTTGCTTTAAATCAGTATAATGACAATTTTACCATAATCTGAGTGGGTTTATTCCACTCGTATTTAATAGATTAATTACTTCATTTATTATCAGTTTCCAAAAGCTACTATTTTTAAAACTGTGATTAGAGAGTTTTGTACATTTTCAGAAACTAAATTTCATTGGAAAATATACACGTTAAAAAGACAAGCAGTGTTTTATCTTGACTTGAATACATTTTGTACATATTTGAACATGATACAAACAGAAAAAAAACTGTTAGGAGCTCTGGAGTACTATATTCTCCACAGCTGTGCCATTTGTCTCTCTTTTCATGAATAACTTCTAGGGTTATAGTTATAGAAAAAATAGTAAAATAGAAATAATTTCTGTGGACAACTCTTGTTTGAATAAAACTGTGTAAAGCTGGGGCTTGATTTCACAAGAAGTGCTTTATCATTGATAAAATTGTAGATAAAAAACGTAACTTGTAGGATTCCCCTTATAGTTGCAGTTACAAATATTGTTATTCTACCTCAAATCAAACCTCAAAATTAGAATTAGTTTTTCAAAATTAATTTGAAGGCCAAAACAGTTAGTGAGAGAGTGCAACTCAACATTGGGGAGATAGCAGAATTTCCTTTACTAATTGTAAATAGGTAGCATTTTGTGAGAAGTGCTATGGTAATTTGGCAGTGTATATAGGTCTGCATTTTTCTGGGAACTTGGAAGTAATCCATGTATTTTCGAATAAGATGCAATAAAAGTATAGTGAAAAAGAGTGTTTATTCAGTTCAGTTCAGTTCAGTTCAGTCACTCAGTCGTGTCCGACTCTTTGCGACCCCATGAGTCGCAGCACGCCAGGCTTCCCTGTCCATCACCAACTCCCAGAGTTCACTCAGACTCACGTCCATCGAGTCAGCGATGCCATCCAGCTATCTCATCCTCTGTCATCCCCTTCTCCTCCTGCCCCCAATCCCTCCCAGCATCAGAGTCTTTTCCAATGAGTCAACTCTTCGCATGAGGGGGCCAAAGTACTGGAGTTTCAGCTTCAGCATCATTCCTTCCAAAGAAATCCCAGGGCTGATCTCCTTCAGAATGGACTGGTTGGATCTCCTTGCGGTCCAAGGGACTCTCAAG
>NW_011494606.1:8535455-8568499 GCF_000754665.1 Bison bison bison
CATATGAGATAATGACATTACTAACGTACCTCCAATTAGAGATTGTTCCTTCCCCTTCCTCTCTGCCTTACCACTGAAATTAATGGGAAGAATTTTCACCAGTCCATCCCTTGTGATTGTTAGTTTGTATTTTCAGGGTTACTACCTTGGAGTTAGGGGTGCTGTCACTCACAAAGGAACAGATGTATCTTAGATTAATTATGACCTTTTTCCTAGGACTTTTAAAATTTTCCTAGGAGGACTTTTGAATATTCTTTTTTCCCTCCATTTGTGTTCTTTGAAGACCATGGTGGGGATTCCGTTGGAAGGGAGGTGTGTGATGACGACAGTTACACTCCAGGACTTAGGGAAAAACACTCTTCCTTTGGGCTTGGCTTTCTGTCTTTCCTCCTACTAGAATAGCAGTGTGTGAACAGAGGCAGAGGCCAAGCAAGTCGCATGAATGTGTGACGTTTGTGATGTGTGTGTGGTATATGACAGTATGGAATTGCCAGGTCTGTGGGAATACATGGTTCATCCAAAGACACTACAGTTTTTAAAACACAAGGCCAAACAGAGAAATGAAGATTATGTGACCCATCTGGTTTCTAGTTTAGACTTTCAAAAGGAGTCTTTATGAGTTATTAATATATATGGTTTAGCCCAAGGTAATGATTTTAAGCAAATTCCCACCTAGTAATATCTGTTGTTATAATGCCCTTATTAAGTTCTTGGTGGTGGTATTTGGAAGGATATGATTTGAAGATTTGGAATCCTGGATATTTACTCTTTGGTGACATACTACTCTGATAGGCATTATTACTACTCTCAAATACAAAAAATCTGACCATGTCCCTTCTCTCCTTAAAATATTTCAGTGGCATGATGTATGTAGACCAGTCCACGGTCATCGGATGAGACCCCCCCAGCCTCATCACCTTGTGATTTTGTAGCAGCTACTCGCATTTGCTTTTGGTCCTCCACTCCCAGGTGGCGCAGTGGTTAACAAATCCACCTGCCAGTGCAGGAGACACAAGAGATGTGGGTTCTGTCCCTAGGTCAGGAAGAGCCCCTGAAGTAGGAAATGGCAACCCACTCCAGTATCCTTGCATGGGAAATGCCATGGACAGAGGAACCTTGTGAGCTGCAATCCATGGGGTCGCAGAGTCAGACCCAACTGAGCACACATGCACTCCGCTTACAACCAAGCAAACATGAGACTGCTCGTCTGCAAGGCTTTGCTCCCTGGGTTTTTTTGATGTTCTACCTTTTCTTTGGAGTGACTGTACACACACACACACACACACACACACACACACACACTCCATGCTTCTTTGCACCCCACCTCTGTTTTTGTTGTTAGTCGCTTGTCAGACTCTGTGACCCAGTGAGCTGTAGCCTGCCAGGCTCCTCTGTTCATGAGATTTCCCAGGCAAGAATACTGGAGTCAGTTGCCATTTCCTTCTCCAGGGGATCTTCTTGACGCAGGAATCAAACCCATGTCTCCTGCAAGTCTCCTGCATTGCAGGTGGATTCTTTACCACTGAGCCTCCTACTTCTGTCTCTAACTTGATCACCAACTGATGAACCCCAGTATATCCTTATAAGTTCCAGCATTACATCCTCTAAAAAAGCTCTGTTTCATGTCTCCAGACTGAATTGTGTGTCTCCTCTATTAAATCCCTGTTGCCTCCAAACTGACATGTACAGGTTGACATTAGCCTCTCAGTCTCTCCTGGGGCAATGATTGTGCTTTATTCATTTATATCACCGATGATTAGTATACAGTAGGCATTCTTTAAACATATGAAGGGAACGATGTTCCTCCCAAAAATAGAGTATATGCTCTGAATGCCCTTGGTACAGTGCTTCAAGTGTGGGGTTACGCCTACAGATTCATAAGACCTTAAGGCTAAAATATATTAATGAACTAGTTATGGTCTTTGAACAGCAGTCACTCTAATCAACTTAAGACTTGAGTTTAACAGAGTTAGTCTAATTGTCTTCAAAATCACATAACCCTCCAAGAGGGTTTGTTTTCTCTATCATGTTTCAGACTCTCCTTGTCTCACTTTTTTTTTTTCCTATCATTGTTCAACGCATATTTGCCATCACTTGCTGAACTCCCGTCTAGAGTCTTAGCTTCTGGCTAAGCTTTGTTGAGTTGTATTTCTTGGTAGCACGTACTGTTTCTAGTCATTAGGGCATGTAAGAGATAAAGAATAAATGTGTTGTGTGGAAAAATACGCATGTACTTTTACTGTCACTGAGATGACAGAAAGGGGTAAATAAGTTGGTGCAGCTTGATCATTAGCATAAAAGTATCCCATATATATATATTCACCTGAGCAGAGCTAACAGAGATACCCATATGAAGAAGAATTAATTTTCCTTTTAATTCTAGCAGGGTCTACTTAGCTATTGATATTCTCATTAATATTGTTAATAGCAGTTTTATTGAGCTACAGTGCACATACTAGACAATTCACCTATTTAAAGTATATAATTCAGCGGTTCGGGGTACAACCAAAACTGTTCAAGAGTTTCTACAATCATGACCACAATTTTAGAACACTTCATTGCCTACCCGTAAAGCCTGTGCCCTTAGCAGTCACTTCCCTCTTGCCCTTCACACACGATCTGCCTCCCCCAGTCCTAGGCAATCACTCATCTACTTTCTCTCTCTCTAGATTTGTCTGTTCTGGACATTGTCTATAAATGGAATCACATGATACATGGTATTTTATGACTGGATTCTTTTACTTAGGATGTTTTCAGTGTTTATCCATGTTGTAGCATATGTCAATACTTCATTTCCCTTTACTTCCAAATAATATTCTATTAACCCACTCATCAGTTGATAGACATTTGGATTTTGTTTCCACTTTCTGGAAGTTCCACCATTGTTATGAATAATGCTGCTATGAACATTTATGTATGAGTATTTGTGTGGACATAGGTTTTCAGCTGTCCAAGTATATATCTAGTAGTGGAATTGATGGGTCATATGGTAATTCAATGTTTAACCTTTGGAATGAACTGCCAGACTGTTTTGCAAAGCAGCTGCACTGTTTTGAAATCCCCCCAGTGGTATGTAAGAGTTCCAGTTTCTCCACATCTTCATCAACACTTGTTAGTTTCTCTTTTTTGTCATAGCCCTCCTTGTAGGTATGCTGTGGTATCTCATTGTGGTTTTGCTTTTTATTTCCTTGATGGCTGATGTTGACCATTTTTTCATGTGCTTATTGGCCACTTGTATATCGTCTCTGAAGAAGTAGCTACTCAGATTCTTTGCCCATTTTTAATTGGGTTTTTATCTCTTTGTTGTTGAGTTGTAATTCTTTATATATTCTAGATGTTAACTCCTTATAAGTTAAATAATTTGTGGATAGCAATATTTTCTCCAATTCTGTAGGTTGCCTTTTCACTTTCTTGATGGTATCCTTTGCAACACAGTTTAGTTCAGTTCAGTCGCTCAGTCGTGTCCAACTCTTTGCGACCCCATGAATCGCAGCACACCAGGCCTCCCCGTTTATCACAAACTCCCGAAGTTCACTCAAACTCACATCCATTGAGTCGGTGATGCCATCCAGCCATCTCATCCTCTGTCGTCCCCTTCTCCTCCTGCCCCCAATCCCTCCCAGCATCAGAGACTTTTCCAATGAGTCAACTCTTCACATGAGGTGGCCAAAGTACTGGAGTTTCAGCTTTAGCATCATTCCTTCCAAAGAACACCCAGGGCTAACAAAAGCTGTTAATTAAGTTCATTTATCTTTTTTTTTCTTTTGTTGTTTTTGCTTATGGTGTCATATCTAAGAAACCATTGCCCATAAGCACAAAGATTTACACCTGTGTTTTCCTTGAGAATTCTATGATTTTTAACTCTTATATCTAGATCTGGCCAATTTTGAGTATTTCCATATATGATGTAGGATTGAATATTTCCATATATGACATAGGATATGATTGCCCAACTTTATTCTTTTACATGTGGATATCCAGTTGTCCCAGGATCATTTGTTGAAAAAACTGTTCTTTTTCCTACTGAGTTTTCTTGGCATCCTTGTGAAAAATTAGTTGACCATAAATGTTTATATCTGAACTCTCAGTTCTATCTCACTGATCTGTCCTCGAGTTCTTCATTATGACAGCTTTGTAGTAAGTTTTGAAATTTGGGATGTGTTTTCTCCTGTTTTATCCTTCCTTTCAGGATTGTTCTAACTATAATGAGTCCCTAGAATTTCCACGTGAACGTTTGGATCAGCTTGTGAATTCCTATAAAGAAGTAAATTGGGATTCTGATAGGAACTCCACCGAATCTGTAGTGCAATTTGGGTGGCCATCTTAATGGGGTGTGTGTGTGTGTGTTAGTCTCTCAGTCGTGTCTGACTCTTTGAGACCCCATGGACTGTAGCTGTCCAGGCACCTCTGTTCATGGAATTCTACAGGCAAGAATACAGGAGTAGATTGCCGTTTCCTTCTCCAGGATCTGATCTCCCCGACCCAGGGATCCAACTTGGGTCTCCCACATTGCAGGCAGTTTCTTTACCATCTGAGCCACCAGGGAAGTCTGTCTTAATGTTAAGTCTATCAATTCATGAACATAATGATGTTTTCCCACTTAGCTCTTCTTTAGTTTCTTTTAACAGTGTTGTTTAGTTTTCAGAGTATAAGCTTTGCGCTTCTTTTGTTGAGTTTATTCCTAAGTATTCTTTTTGATGCTGTTATTAATGGAATTGTTTCTTGTTTCTTCTTCATGCTGTATATAGAAATACAGTTGATTTTTTTATAGTGATATTGTAGAACATAAACTTGCCAAACTCTAATTAGTTTTATTAGATTTTTAAGTAACATCCTTAGGATTTTCTATATACAAAATCATGTCCTCTGCAAGTAGAAATAATTTTACTTCCTTTCCATTCCTGATGCCTTTCATTTCATTTTCTTGACTAATTACCCTGTTTGGAACCTTAGTACGATGCTGAATAGAAATGACAAGAGTGGACGTCTCTGTCTTGTTTCTGATCTTAGAGGGAAAGCTCTCAGTCTTTCATCATTCAGTATGCTATCAACTGTGGCTTTTCATATATATTCCTAGTTTCTTAGTTTTTTTTTTTCCATTACTATTTAGTGTGATTGATTATAATGATTTCTTTCCCATAATTGTTAGCTTTAAGAATCTATGCTTTGCTATTATACAGAGTGAAGTAAGCCAGAAGGAAAAACATAAATACAGTATACTAACGCATATATATGGAATTTAGAAAGATGGTAACAATAACCCGGTGTACAAGACAGCAAAAGAGACACTGATGTATAGAATAGTCTTATGGACTCTGTGGGAGAGGGAGAGGGTGGGAAGATTTGGGAGAATGGCAAGGAAACATGTAAAATATCATGTAGGAAACGAGTTGCCAGTCCAGGTTCGATGCACGATGCTGGATGCTTGGGGCTGGTGCACTGGGATGGCCCAGAGGGAGGGTATGGGGAGGGAGGAGGGAGGAGGGTTCGGGATGGGGAACACATGTATACCTGTGGCGGATTCATTTTGATATTTGGCAAAACTAATACAATTATGTAAAGTTTAAAAATAAAATAAAATTAGAAAAAAAAAGAAAAGAAAAGAAAAAAAAAGAATCTATGCTTTGATAAATATAACAATATGCTTTTCTTATATTTACTTCTTAAAAGGTAATCAATAGTTTATTTTAAAGGGAAAAAAACCCTCAATTTGAGAGGAGGAATTTTTCTTGTAAAATTGTTATTTTTTTAAAAGCCCATCACTGGGCCTCAGTTTTCGTACATAAAAATAGGAAACCTTCCAGTTTTCTAGCTTTTTATCTCTAGAATATATGAAGAACTTTTATAGACAAGGGGATGGGAGTATATTTGCTTCTTAACTGATTTTGTTAGTGATATAGTTGACTCTTTTCTTCATATTTTTTAATTAAGAGAAAACAACTAATAAAAATGTCTTTTTTTTTAAAAAAGAAAGAATGTAAATAATCTTTTAAAAATGATACCAGATAAAGATGATACAGACGGTAAAGAATACACCTGCAATGGGGGAGACCCGGATTCGATCCCTGGGTCAGGAAGATCCCCTGGAGAAGGAAAAGGCTACCCACTTTAGTATTCTTGCCTGGAGAATCCCATGGACAGAAGAGCCTGGCGGGCTACAGTCCATGGGGTCGCAAAGAGTCGGAGGCGACTGAGCAACTAATCAGGAATGCATGCACTGGATGAATCATAGCGTTATTTCAATGAATGTAAAGCGTGTGCTTATTAAATATGAATAGAAATGCACATAGTAAGTTACTCATTGCGAATAGCTCTGATTTCTAGTGTAAATATTACTCTAGAAAAGACTCATCCTCCGTTTTTCCTTGTTGAATTATAGAAATGTTAGTTGATGATTGTGCTAAGTGATCAGTTATGTGATTAGTGCTTCTTTTATGCCGATAGTGCTCTACTTAGTTTACTATGAGGGGTTGCATTTCTGGATGCATATATTTTTCAGCTCACTTGTATGCTAACCTTTAAGCAACATAAAGATGTTGTCGTCATGCTGCAGGACAGTTTAAAACCTACCTGTGCATACAAAGTAGAAAATTAAGTCGCTAGGTAAATGTAGTCAAATTTTTTTACTCTCATTTACTTTGGTAACCAAAATTATTTTTAATTTAAAATTTTTGACAGTAAAAGTTCTCCATGATACTTAATATGAAACCTTAGACACAATTGCATATAAATATTTCCTTCATAGCTGCTTTGGCGTCTAAAGGTTTATGGAAAAGCATGTTAGCAAAAGTGATTTTAGGAAGTATATTTGATCCTTTGACGTAATAGTTTTTTGTAATTGGATCATTTATGGTTATGCTTTACTCACAAGTTAAATTACTATTAAAGAGGTGACCTAAAGCATCTCTGGCTCTGTGAAATAATAGATTTTTTTTCTCGTGCGATATGGAAGATGAATATTAGTAGTTTGTTCAGTTACATGAAGAATAATATCACTGGGTATTTCTGACCCCACAAACAGTGCTGTTGTATAATACCTCTTCATGCCTCTTCAGCTTCTTTTAAAAGGTGTAGCTGAGCCATCCTGTCACCATTACACATAGTCAGAAAGTCTGTTTCTTAATCTCAGAGGTCTCATAACCCACCGGACATATGAGGTGTCAGGCCCTAGACAAATATCACATTTTAGTGTTTTGAAGAGAAATAGGTATCTTGGGCAGAAACAATAAAGAAGAAAAGTTACATATCTAAGTGAACTCAATTGCCTTTCCCCCACTTCCCACTTTAAGAAAAGTTTCTGCTTGAACATTTTTTCTTTTTATGGGAAAGCTGGACTCTTTACATCCTAATATCTACTGGAAGGGTGTTTGGGGTTTTTTTTTTCCTTCAATTAAGATTTTTTTCCTACTATGGAGACAACCTGTTTTCCTCGGTAGATGAGTTCTGTGACCATCTCTGGTTTTGAAACATAGTGGAGTCACCATTTCCATGGGAGAAGAGGATCTGCAGTTTATCCTAATTGAAAAGATCAAATAGTCCCTGACTGAGAGAGAGTAACTGATACGGATGAAACAGGACACTTCAAACAGTTCTAATCGTCACAGATTTAACTGTGAAGAGTCAAAAGAACTAGTACCTATAATGAAGATACTTAAATGTATGAGTTCCCCAGGATGCCTAGGTAGCATTTAAGGTATCTCTGAGTAGCGGAAGAAAGAAATGATTTGGCATGGCATCTTGTATTTGCCTCTTTGGTAAAATGTGATTATATTTGCTCGATCTAATTTTCAGAAGCCTGAAAGCCCTTGATGGAGAAAATTTTCTGCCTCTTAAAAATCAAAATAACTATTATTCCTGATAAAGATAGTGAAAAAAAGCAACCTAATTTTCCTAGACTTCAAGATAGAACTGATCGGTAGATGCTGTTTCTTTTAAGGCTTTGATGCAGCTATTGTTCTGTGTGTAATCTGATACTCTTTTTCTTTTGTTACCACAGGAGAACACTCAACTCCCCACCTCACAGGGATGTTGTGAGGCAAATTTTAAATGTTCCTAAGAAAAGTGTAGAATTAATCATTTTTGATTCTCTCTTTGTTGGTAGTGTCCACAAACATAAGATTTTATTTTAAAATTTCCTAGTGCTTCCCAATAGTTACAAATGGGTACTTATAGGTGTATTAAAATGAAAGTAGAATAATGAAGTTGTATTTGATTTTATCAGTGAGCATCCTTGTAAATAATTTAACTGCATGAAACGTTGCATTAATTTTTTTTTTCAACAAAGAGCTTTTATACAATTATAATTAAAGAACAGCTAAAGTAAAAGTGTCTGGTTTCCCCTTTTATTTAGTTGAGTTTTAATTACTCATGCCTTTTAGAGAAATAAAATGTAACCCAAACCATCAATTTCTAATGAGTAGAAAATGAAAAGTACAATGAAATAGATATAATTTAAAGGAAAAACTCATAAGAGGTGCCCAGAATTTAGGCTTTGAATAAAATTCTTATTATTAGGTAGAAGTTATTAGGTTATTATTAGGTAGAAGTTATTAGGTGTTATTAGGTAGAAGTGAAATTTTAGTAATATTTTCATTAAAAATAAGATTACTGTAGGAATCGAGATTTGATAAGCAGTTGCTTCACATCACAGCAAATAGAGAAAGAAAATTTGCATTATTAAATAAAGGAAGAATGTTTTAAGTATTAGCTAGAACTCATGCATAGAAAATTCTTGTTAGCCTGCAACATATTTTGGAAAGTAGTTGTACAACATTTTCTCTTCCACATAAACCAACCAGCCCAGTTTTACAAATCAAAGTTAGATAAAGCATGTGGATTATTGGATAATGGCTCCCAGAGTGAGATTCTTAAATGCTATCAAATAATTGCTAGCAAATGTTTCTGCTCCTTTGTTTTCACTGTGTGCAGTATCAAAAGACAAATCAAGTGAAAGGGAATTTCTGAATTCAGGCTTATAATCTGGCATTTGTAAACAAGTAATTTAGAAGATCTTTTCTAAATTACTGTATTATTTAAATGTGTGTTTTATAACTTTTTCTATAAAAAATGGGACATTGTCCTAGGTTAAGTGTGTTTCTATCAAGAAATTATTTGAAATCAGAGTATTGCATTTTTTGAACTCCTCACTTAAAAAAAATTAATAGCTTTAGATGAGTTTTGTAAGCTTCACTTTAGCAGAGAGCCTGCTGCTCTCTACTGTCATGCATGCCCCCAAATTCACTCACTCATGTTGTTTAAATTGTTACCCTCTTTAACTTATATAGGGGAGCTAACTATTGAAGGGATCTTTCTTCAGCTAACTTGGTTTTATCCCTCTTCTCAACATTTTCATAATAAGCTCTCACTTAAGCATTTTATGTGTACATTCAGATCAATTACTGATATGAATCATATAAATTGGTTCATGGTGTATTACTCTTTATCACCTTTGATATGTTTAACACTGCAGGGAGAATAGTATTTTGGAAATCCTAACTTCATAATAATGAGAAGAACACAAACTAAACAGTTTGAGAATAACTATGACATTATGGATAAATTTTACATATAAGCATTAATTTTTAAAAAGCTTCTTTAAGAATAATTTTGAACTTGGTTTCTCTTGCCCATACTGATTTTTTTAGTATCAAAAATGATATATAATACTGAAAAGTTATTTTCTGATTTAAAAAAGTAGAGCACTTTCTTTTCCTCTCAGATATGGTAGCATCTAATATAGTATGTGCTCTTCTAACAAATCTGTCATAGAAAGTAAACATTAAAGTTGGTGAATACGTGCTTCAGAAATAATGAAGAAAGATAACTGCACTCGTCATCACCTTAACAGTATTCCTTTTTTGATCTTTAAAACTTAGAAGATCTTTAAAACTATCTTGCATCAGTGCCTGTTTTATTATGGGAACAGTTTATAAAATATATCCTGAGCCTGATATAATTCTAGAGAGACTAGTTTCCTGGGAGGAAGTGTGAATAATATAATGGTTTGTGATCATTTGTCGGTCTCTAAAAATAAAACGTGTTCTTACCGTCATATAGCTCTCAGAAATAAAAAGGTGAACTTGGTTCTTCTGACTATGCCACTGGTAGTATTCTTTCAAGAAAACTGCTTCATCACTCTAAGCTGGTTAAGTAGGAGAGGGAGGCGGGGGTGAGTAATGATTTAAAAGGCCCTTTCTCTTGATTGTCTTGAAATGATCCTGCCTCAGTCCAGGAAATGAGTAAGATATCCTCTTGTGGTGGTCTGTGGCTGGGTGTGAGATTTAGTACTGAGTTTATAATCATTAAGAACATTGATATGTTACTGTGCTACATAAAAAACTAGACTATGGAAGTCATTAGCCATCTTCGTCTTTAAATAGAACATTAAGAACAAGAAGTGTCCTGTGCTTTTGCATTATGTGCACACTTAATTAAAATTATTTAAATTCCTTCCAGATGGCATTATGGATTCAAAATGTGTGATTCATTAGTTATTACTTTTCAACAATAAACTCATTTAAAATTAGAACACTAGCAGAGGAGATCACATAGTATTGTAATGTCCTTGGGTGGATTATTATAATGGGATGAATTTCTGAACTGTAATACTATCTAATAACTAGACTTATACTTTGAAACTCTTAACAACAGTTAAATCTTCTATACTTGGAAATGGATTTGAGTAGTATTAAATCATAAACAGCAAACTGAAAGAAGCTTGCTTTATATAGTGGCTCACTTTGAAACATAATATTAGCCAATGGAAAGTGGTGAGGTCTGATATGCTGTCCTTTGAGAAAGTAAAAATTTAATAGGTAATATATTGTTGAGGAGGGCATGGCAACCCACTCCAGTATGGACAGAGGAGCCTGATGGGCCGCAGTCCATGGGGTCACAAAGAATCAGAGACAATTAAACATACACACAATATATTGCTACAGTAGGAAATAATAGTGTAGGCATTTAACACTTCAAATAGTGTTTGATGTCTCATCCGTGAGTCATAATTCACAGTTTAATACAAATTCTAGACTAATTTGTGGAAAGCATTATGCCTAAAAAGGCCAGGGAATAATACTCCTTGCTTTGAATTCACTGAAGTTCAGTGGAACCAGCTAAGAGAAAGATCATCTTTGTTCTTCATTTTCTTTCTCAAGAGATCCTTTGTATTTTTAAAATAATTTTTATTAGAATATAATTGATTTATGGTGGTGTGTTAGTTTCTGCTGTGCAGCAAAATGACTCAGTTAGACATGATTCTTTTCCCTTGTAGGTCACTACAGAGTACTGAGAAGAGTTCCCTGTAGGTTCTTATTATCTATTTTCATCTCATAATAGTCGGTTTATTTCAGTTCAGAACTCTGAATATTAGGCTATGTGCACTATCCTTAGGGCTTCTAACACTTAGGTGGTATCAGTTCAGTTCAGTCGCTCAGTCGTGTCCTACTCTTTGTGAACTCATGGACTGAGCACGCCAGGCCTCCCTGTCCATCACCAACTCCCAGAGCTTACTCAAACCTCCATGGTTTGAGTCAGTGATGCCATCCTACCATCTCATCCTCTGTCATCCCCTTCTCCTCCTCCCTTCAATCTTTCCCAGCATCAGGGTCTTTTCCAATAAGTCAGCTCTTCGCATCAGATGGCCAGAGTATTGGAGTTTCAGCTTCAGTTTCAGTCCTTCCGATGCATATTCAGGACTGATTTCCTTTAGGATGCACTGGTTGGATTTCCTTGCCATCCAAGGGACTCTCAAGAGTCTTCTCCAACACCACAGTTCAAAAGCATCAGTTCTTCAGCACTCAGCTTTCTTTATAGTCTAACTCTCCCATCCATACATGACTACTGGAAAAACCATAGCCTTGACTAGACGGACCTTTGTTGGCAAAGTAATGTCTCTGCTTTTTAATATGCTGTCTAGGTTGGTCATAACTTTCCTTCCAAGGAGTAAGCATCTTTTAACTTCATGGCTGCAATCACCATCTGCAGTGATTTTGGAGCCCCCAAAAATAAAGTCTGCCACTGTTTCCACTGTTTCCTCATCTATCTGCCATGAAGTGATGGGACTAGATGCCATGATCTTAGTTTTCTGAATGTTGAGTTTTAAGCCAACTTTTTCACTCTCCTCTTTCACTTTCATCAAAAGGCTCTTTAGTTCTTCTTCACTTTCTGCCATAAGGTTGATTTCATCTGCATATCTGAGGTTATTGATATTTCTCCCAGCAATCTTGATTCCAGCTTGTGCTTCATCCAGCCCAGGGTTTCTCATGATGGGTACTCTGCATAGAAGTTAAATAAGCAGGGTGACCTGCTTGATGTACCCCTTTTTCTATTGGGAACCAGTCTATTGTTCCATATCCAGTTCTAACTGTTGCTTCTTGACCTGCATACATATTTCTGAGGAGGCAGGTGGTCTGGTATTCCCATCTCTTGAAGAATTTTCCACAGTTTGTGGTGATCCATACAGTCAAAGGCTTTGGCATAGTCAATAAAACAGAAATAGATTTTTTTTGGAACTCTCTTGCTTTTTGGATGATCCAACAGATGTTGGCAATTTGATCTCTGGTTCCTCTGCCTTTTCTAAAACCAGTTTGAACATCTGGAAGTTCACAGTTCATGTATTGGTGAAGCCTGCCTTGGAGAATTTTGAACATTACTAGCATGTGTGATGAGTGCAATTGTGCAGTAGTGTGAGCATTCTTTGGCATTGCCTTTCTTAGGGATTAGAATGAAAACTGATCTTTTCTATCCTGTGGCCACTGCTGAGTTTTCCAGATTTGCTGGCATATTGAGTGCAGCACTTTCACAGCATCATCTTTCAGGATTTGAAATAGCTCAACTGGAATTCCATCACCTCCACGAGCTTTGTTTGTAGTGATACTTCCTAAGGCCCACTCGACTTTTCATTTCAGGATGTCTGGCTCTAGGTGAGTGATCACACCATCGTGATTATCTGGGTCGTGAAGCTTAGTTCTTCTGTGTATTCTTGCCACTCTTCTTAATATCTTCTGTTTCCGTTAATATCTTCTATCTTAATATCATACCATTTCTGTCCTTTATTGAACCCATCTTTGTATGAAATGTTCCCTTGGTATCTCTAATTTTCATGAAGGTATTTCTAGTCTTGACCATTTCTAGAAACAGTTTCCCTCTGTTTCTTTGCACTGATCACTGAGGAAGGCTTTCTTATCTCTCCTTGCTATTCTTTGGAACTCTGCATTCAAATGGGTGCATCTTTCCTTTTCTCCTTTGCTTTTTGCTTCTCTTCTTTTCACAGCTATTTGTAAGGTCTCCGCAGATAGCCATTTTGCTTTTTTACATTTCTTTTTCCTGGGGATGGTCTTGATGTAGACATGACTGGAGATAGAAGCAAGGTCTGATGCTGTAAAGAGCAATATTGCATAGGAACCTGGAATGTTAGGTCCATGAATCAAGGCAAATTGGAAGTGGTCAAACAGGAGATGGCAAGAGTGAACATCGACATTTTAGGAATCAGTGAACTAAAATGGCCTGGAATGGGTGAATTTAACTCAGATGACCATTATATCTACTACTGTGCGCAAGAATCCCATAGAAGAAATGGAGTAGCCATCATAGTCAACAAAAGAGTCCGAAATGCAGTACTTGGATGCAGTCTCAAAAACGATAGAATGATCTCAGTTCGTTTCCAAAGCAAACCATTCAATATCACAGTAATCCAAGCCTATGCCCCAACCAGTAATGCCGAAGAAGCAGTTCTATGAAGACCTACAAGACATTCTAAAACTAACACCCCAAAAAAGATGTCCTTCTCATTATAGAGGACTGGAATGCAAAAGTAGGAAGTCAGGAAACACCTGGAGTAACAGGCAAATTTTCCTTGGAGTAGAAAATGAAGCAGGGCAAAGGCTAATAGAGTTTTGCCAAGAGAACGCACTGGTCATAGCAAACACCCTCTTCCAACAACACAAGAGAAGACTCTACACATAGACATCACCAGATGGTCAACACTGAAATGAGATTGATTATATTCTTTGCAGCCAAAGATGGAGAAGCTCTATAGAGTCAGCAAAAACAAGACCAAAAGCTGACTGTGGCCCAGATTATGAACTCTTTATTGCCAGATTCAGACTTAAATTGAAGAAAGTAGGGAAAACCACTAGACCATTTGGTATGACCTAAATCAAATCCCTTAAGTGGTATAGTGTGTATAAGTCGCTTCAGTCGTCTCCAACTCTGTGTGACCCCATAGATGGCAGCCCACCAGTTTCTGCCATCCCTGGAATTCTCCAGGCAAGAACACTGGAGTGGGTTGCCATTTCCTTCTCCAATGCATGAAAGTGAAAAGTGAAAGTGAAGTCACTCAGACGTGTCCCACTCTTCACGACCCCATGGACTGCAGCCTACCAGGCTCCTCCGTCCATGGGAATTTCCAGGCAAGAGTACTGGAGTGGGGTGCCATCGCCTTCTCCAGGTATAGTGTGTATAGAAGTCTGTTTGTTAAAGGGCCTTGAAGTGAAGTAAAGTAAAGTCGCTCAGTTGTGTCCAACTCTTTGCGACCCCATGGACTGAAGCCTACTAGGCTCCTCCATCCATGGGATTTTCTAGGCCAGAATACTGGAGTGGGTTGCCATTTCCTTCTCCAGGGGATCTTCCCAACTCAGGAATCGAACCCTGGTCTCCTGCATTGCAGGCAGACACTTTAACCTCTGAGCTACCAGGGAAGCCTCGTTAAAGGGCCTTAAGTGAGTTTAAATAGTTAAACTTATATTTTTATACTTTTTAATTTTTTATAGTTTTATCTCTACTTATTTTATTTCACAATTGTCTCATGAGAAATAAAACATGTAATTTCTCCATTTCCAGGAAAAAAAAAGCCTGAGGTGTAAGGAAGATAGGGAGTTTTTCTAGTAAAATCTATAGATATCAGAATTAGAATTTGATTCTAATCCTCTGTTTCTCTGCCCCAGTTTTCCCCTAATTCATCCTGAAGAAATTTTAAGCCATGTGGAGACCAAGCTTGAAAAAGATGACAATTAAAATTCATTTATTGTTTGGCACAATAGTCTTTGAATATGTAGTTGAAATTCACCAGTGAGTGGTGGGTCTGTAGGCATTTAATTTATTTGAGAATATATTATGTATTCAGGTTAAATCAACATGGTCTTGTTGATTTTGTAGTTACTTACATTGACAGATATCTTAATAGAGGTTTGTGTGTATGCTTGTATGTGAGTATAGCCATGATATTATGATATTCTTGATGATATATAGTTGCAAGCAAAGGGAAATCATTAAGGAATCTTAGACTTGGGTTATTTATATGGGTATGCTGCTGCTCCTGCTGCGTCGCTTCAGTCGTGTCTGACTCTGTGCGCCCCATAGACGGCAGCCCACCAGGCCCCGCTGTCTCTGGGATTCTCCAGACAAGAACACTGGAGTGGGTTGCCATTTCCTCCTCCAATGCATGAAATTGAAAAGTGAAAGTGAAGTCGCTCAGTCGCTTCCCGTTCTTTGGGACCCCATGGACTGCAGCCTACCAGGCTCCTCTGTCCATGGGATTTTCCAGGCAAGAGTACTGGAGTGGGGTGCCATTGCCTTCTCCGTTATGAGTATCAGTTCAGTTCAGTTCAGTCACTTAGTCATGTCCGACTCTTTGCGACCCCATGAGTCACAGCACACCAGGCCTCCCTGTCCATCACCAACTCCTGGAGTTCACTCAGACTCATGTCCATCGAGTCAGTGATGCCATCCAGCCATCTGTCGTCCCCTTCTCCTCCTGCCCCCAATCCCTCCCAGCATCAGAGTCTTTACCAATGAGTCAACTCTTCGCATGAGGTGGCCAAAGTACTGGAGTTTCAGGTTTAGCATCATTCCTTCCAAAGAAATCCCAGGGCTAATCTCCTTTAGGATGGACTGGTTGGATCTCCTTGCAGTCCAAGGGACTCTCCAGAGTCTTCTCCAACACCACAGTTCAAAAACATCAATTCTTCGGCCCTCAGCTTTCTTCACAGTCCAACTCTCACATCCATACATGACCACAGGAAAAACCATAGCCTTGACTAGACGGACCTTTGTTGTCAAAGTAATGTCTCTGCTTTTCAATATGCTGTCTAGGTTGGTCATAACTTTTCTTCCAAGGAGTAAGCGTCTTTTAATTAAATTTACTTAGTATGTGATATCTTTGCTCTTCAGTTTATTGATCTAATAATATCATTAAAGAATATAATCTGGGTGTTTACCAGGTAGCTGCCTAATGGTTTTAATGCTGCTTAGAGCTAACCTTTATGTTTCCAAAGACTTCATGACATGATCAAACATTTGAAACACTTTTCCTAAGAGTTGGATTTTCCTGTACGGGTATTGCAACTTAGTAGCATCTAGAGAGGGTCTCATAACAAACATCATTTCTTGAGAACAGAGAGTTGAAACTTGTAAATAGCTTCAAAGCACTCTGCAAAATGTGGTCATAGCCCTTGAATAGTTGAAAAGTACATTCTAAATTTTATCTAAAGGTAAAGAGGTTAAAAGTAGCTGTACTCTAAACCAGTGATTCTAAAGATGTGTAGAGATTAGGAAAACCTGGAAAGCACAATGGTCTTTTCAGAGTGTTTTTATATGTATGTATATATATGCACATATAATGACATGGATTAGGAATTATTTAGCTAAAACATTATCTATGTAAAAACTACCATTAGCCACATGCAAAAGTATGGTCAAACTAAGCTTGACCAGCTATTTCTGGAAGTTACCCATCTTTAGATCATTTTTTTTAATAGGTCATTTTAAATGCATTTGAAATCATTTATTGACCTTGTCTGTGTGTTGGGACAAAGGGACTAAGATTGCCCTCAGGATCTTTGTGAGGCAGTAGAACATGTATTTGGTGGTGATGGTGATGATGCAGAGATAGTGATTCATGTAGTGCTCTGGGAGGCCCAAAGAGCCCCAACTGTCTTCATAGCTACTTCAGCACTCTCTGATCTCATGATTCCTTTTATATTCTTTTGAGATATCTGAGTGCTGGATACTATGACTACATCAGTGTACAAGACAGATGTCTCTGTTCCCCTGGTGTTTAAACTTAAGTTGGGAGACCAAGAAAAATAACTAAATAACTGTATAATTACTGTTATGAAAAGTATCATACAAGAAGAGATCAAAGGTAGAGGACAGGTAGGGATATGTTGCATCGAAAGACGAGGCCTCCTTGAGGAGTCAGCCATCAGGCAGCCTTCAGAATCAGCCTTGAAGAGTGGGGAAGGAACAGCCCAGGCAGAGGGAGGGGCGCCTGACTTTGGCTGGAGCCCTTTGGGTGTGTAGTCCCCTCACCTGAGGTCTTGGTAGTGACAGTGGAAAGAATCTGCAGAGAAAAACTGGGATGGAGAAAGTAAGAGGATTTTTCACTCTGCAGCTTTGAGAGCAAGCAAATAGGAAAAGATAGTGATGTTTCCACTCCAGAGCTTGTAAGCTTGGTTATTTATCCTTGAGTGCACATGGTGGAATGCTTGACATGTAGTAGGTGTGCATTATTGTGCAGTGTAAACACATAGATGTTTTATACATTCATTGACTCAGGTGACCGGCTAATTGTCCCTTATGTATTAGAGCTTTGTTTCTTTCTTTAATTAGGGTAGAAATTCTTTTGAGGATGAGACAAATATCATATACATTTATATCCCCCAATATTAGATAAAGCAATAAATGCTGTTGATTTATCACTGATTGCTTGAATTAAGTTCAGAAATTACACAAACCAATAGCCTTTTTTGTTATCCAATAAGCATGAAAATGACTAAAATCACATGACTAAATAAATTAGAAAGTGATAAAGAACCCGCTTGCCAATGCAGAAGACATAAGAGATGCAGTTTCAGTCCTTGGGTTGGGAAGATCCCCTGGAGGAGAGCACGACAACCCATTCCAGTATTCCACCTGGAGAATCCCATGGACAGAGGAGCCTGGCAGACTATGGTCCGTAGAGTCTCACAGAGTCGGACACAACTGAAGTGACTTAGCACGCACTCAATGCATTGATAGAAAACAAACTAATACTTCCTTGATTGTTTGGTTTTCTCCAAATAGAAATCAAGAGCCAAAATATATAAATTCCTAAATTTTATAGAATTTGTCACATGATTGTCAATGGCTAAAATTTTAAGAAAGAAATACTTTTGGCTGGGTTATACATCCATAACATAATTCAGCACTGTTTATTAATATCATCTGTGATATAGTCCTAAGTGGTATCAGTAAATGGAATCTAAACTAAATTTGTCTTCCTTCTTGAATTTCTCTGTTCACTTTTACAAAAATGCATCTGGGAGTGTGTTTATACTCTCAAAAGATTAACATTTTTAAGTTGTCTATTAAGTTAGTTGCCGCAAGTCGTATCATTTTAATATAATCCTTAAAAAAACTTAGCGTGGAACCTAGCTTTTCAGATCTATATTTACATAGAGCTTCTCCTAAGTCTTAATTTTTTCCAGTTTGAGATATAATTGACGTGTAACATTGTATAAGTTGAAGGTGTGCAGTGTGTTGATTTGATACATTTATACATACTGCAAATGATTGTGTTAGCTAGCACCTATCTCAGGTCACATTATTACCAATTCTTTTTTGTGGTGAGAACATTCAAAAACCTCTTAGTAACTTTCAAGTATATAATACAGTATTGACTATAATCACTTTGCTGTTTATTAGATTCCCAGAACTTCTTCGTCTAAGAGCCAGAAGTTTGTACTCCTTGACCAGCAGCTTGATTCCTTTCCCCCAGCCCAGTGCCCTGGTAACTGCCACTGAGGTCTTTGTTTCTCTGCATTCACCGTTTTTAGATTCTACATGAAAGTGATAGCATGTAGTATTTGTCTTCTCTGACGTACTTCACTTAGCTTAAGTGTCCTTAAGGTCCATCCATGTTGTGGCAAGTGACAGCGTGTACCCCTTTTTGAGTTCAGTTCAGTCACTCAATCATGTCTGATTCTTTGCCACCCCATGGACTGCAGCACTCCAGGCCTCCCTGTCCATCACCAACTCTCAGAGCTGGCTCAAACTCATTCCTTCGAGTCGGTGATGCCATCCAACTATCTCATCCTCTGTCGTCCCCTTCTTCTCCTGCCCTCAATCTTCCCAGCATCAGGGTCTTTTCCAATGAGTCAGCTCTCCACATCAGGTGGCCAAAGTATTGGAGTTTCAGCTTTAGCATCAGTCCTTCCAATGAGTATTCAGGACTGATTTCCTTTAGGATTGCCTAGTTGAATCTCCTTGCAGTCCAAGGGACTCTCAAGAGTCTTCTCCAACACCTCAGTTCAAAAGCATCAATTCTTTGGCGCTCAGCTTTCTTTATAGTCCAACTCTCACATCCATACATGACTACTGGAAAAAAACTGTAGCTTTGACTAGACAGACTCTTGTTGGCAAAGTAATGTCTCTGCTTTTTAATATGCTGTCTAGGTTGGTCTTAGATTTTCTTCCAAGGAGGAAGTGTCTTTTAATTTCATGGCTGCAGTCACCATCTGCAGTGATTTTGGAGTCCAAAAAAATAAAGTCTGTCACTGTTTCCATTGTTTCCCCATCTATTTGCCATGAAGTGATGGGACTGGATACCATAATCTTCGTTTTTTCAATGTTGAGTTTTAAGCCAACTTTTTCACTCTCCTCTTTCACTTTCATCAGGAGGCTCTTCACTTTCTGCCATAAGGGTGGTGTCATCTGTGTATCTGAGGTTATTGATATTTCTCATGGCAATCTTGATTCCAGCTTATTTTCAGTGGCTGAATAATATTTCATTGTGTATATACCACAGCTTTACCATTTATTAATGGACACTTAGGTTGTTTCCATATTTTGGCTATTGTGAGTAACGCTGCAGTGACCATGGGATTATAAGTCTTTAATTTGTTTTTTAAAAATCAATAACAATCACAGTGATATAACTTAACTAGTTGAAAAGCAAAAAAAAAAAAAAAATCAGTCATTACCAGCCCATAAGTTATTTATGTAAGAACTTTACTAATTTGGGAAACATAATATATATAATAAAAGCTGAACTATGTAGTTATTTGGGGTGATTTTCTGAAAGCCGTTTATAAACCAAGTAAACCTCAAGGCATATTTTCGTGCCAAGAGCCTAGATTTAGTAGAATCTGCATTCATTTGTGGAAAAGAGCGTAGCAAATAATAACAGAATGCCCTTGAAGTTATTACACAGATATTCATATGTTCATGTAAACTTAAGTAAAACATCTCTATAATATAAAGTCTTTTGATTTTGAGTTGTGTAGTGACCGGGATGTCTGTTGTTTTCATATCCTCAAAAAGAAGTATGGAGACCCTACTGTATCAGCCAGTCCATATTTATAACCATTATCCATTTCAAAATATGTTTTGCAAATTCTGCTGTGGTGTTGAAGGCCTTTGGAATAATAACTTAAATCTGTTTAATTCATACTTTATCAGACTCTCCAAGAATCTGATCCAACTTTCTCATTTTCATTTCATTCCTGACAAGTATTGATATAATCTGATAATTGGACTTCCCCAGTGGCTCTGCAGTAAAGAATCCGCCTGCAATGCAGGAGACATGGATTCAGTCAGGAAGATCCCCTGGAGAAGAAAGTGGCAGCCCACTCCAGTACTCTTGCCTGGGAAATCCGGTGGACAGAGGAACCTGGTGGGCTGCAGTCCATGGGGTCACAGAGTCGGAGTCGGACACAACTTAGTGACTGAACAACAACAGATCTGATAATTATGGAATTTTATTAATCCACATTCTAAGCTAGTTGAAAGGTACTCACTTGCATGGCATTCTCAACAGCCTTAAATATGACTGCATATAGCCTATTATAAATAACAGAGCAGAGGAATAGCACATGTGAAAAATGGCATTATGGTTTAGTAGGAAAAACATTAAGGCAGGACTCTTAATTCAAGTTTTAGCTCTGTTATATAGGAAAGTCCCCATCCATAACAACATTTACATTTAATAGACAGTTAATTCAGTTACTTAAGCTTGGTGCATATGAAGCCCACGTCACTGATCTTGGTATCATATGTGATAGCTTCATACAAACAAAAAATCTTTCAAAGTCACAGGTTACAGAAGAAGTGTTAGGGCAAGGGACATTCAAGTTTATGGAATGGATATGTTCAAATCTGTCACTGTTGCTAGAAAAACAATACAAAGCAAATATCCTGCTGACGATGATTTTAATTGTATCATCTTCCTATTGCTAAAGTGGTGACCCTTGCTGAACTAATCTGAAATTGGAGTACAGCCAGTCTTCATCAGCTTGGCCAGTAAAGTTGGTTCTTGGAGTTTGGCTTCCATCCAGGCTGAGTAGGCAGACTTTAGAGGGAAATAGAAAAAAAGTCTGTCTTGATAATAGTCAATCAGAGCAGACTAAGCTGTTAGGAATTCTGAGCTATATTGCCTTAGTACCATCTCCCTTTTTTAAAGTTCATTTGCATAATTCTTTTGATCAGGGCCCTTACTTTTCCATATGATATACATAGCTCATATATACTTTAAATAAATGAAGTTAATGATGATCTGCCTCAACTAAAAAGCAATAATAGTTGCAAGTAAAATTTTGTTCATACTACAATTCAAACTTAAGTGATTTGAAGTTATGTCTTTTGACTCTGGCCTCATTTTTTTTTTAAATTTTATTTTATTTTTAAACTTTACATAATTGTATTAGTTTTGCTAAATATCAAAATGAATCCCCCACAGGTATACATGTGTTCCCCATCCTGAACCTTCCTCCCTCCTCCCTCCCCATACCATCCCTCTGGGTCGTCCCAGTGCACTAGCCCCAAGCATCCAGTATCGTGCATCGAACCTGGACTGGCATCTCGTTTCATACATGCTATTTTACATGTTTCAATGCCATTCTCCCAAATCTTCCCACCCTCTCCCTCTCCCACAGAGTCCAAAAGACTGTTCTATACATCAGTGTCTCTTTTGCTGTCTCGTACACAGGGTTATTGTTACCATCTTTCTAAATTCCATATATATGCGTTAGTATACTGTATTGGTGTTTTTCCTTCTGGCTTACTTCACTCTGTATTTTTTAAAACAAATTTAAACTGAAATGCGGGGCTTCCCTGGTGGCTCAGTGATTAAAAAAACCCTCCTGCCAGTGCAGGAGACGTAGGTTTGGTCCCTAGGTCGGGAAGATCCCCTGGAGGAAGGCATGGCAAACCACCCCGTTATCTTGCCTGGGAAATGCCATGGGCAGAGGAGATTGAAGGTGGAAGGAGAAGGGGACGACAGAGGATGAGATGGCTGGATGGCATCACTGAGTCGATGGACGTGAGTCTGAGTAAACTCCGGGAGTTGGTGATGGACAGGGAGGCCTGGCGTGCAGCAGTCCATGGTGTCGCAAAGAGTCGGACACGACTGAGCAACTGAACTGACTGACTGAGGACCCTGGTGGGCTACAGTCCATGGGGTCACAAAAGAGCTGGACGCAACTTAGTGCCTAGACAACAACAGCAGACTGAGATGCAGAAGTTCTCCGATTGTGAGTATCAAGTAATGGTCAGTTAAATTGTTGATTACAGTGGGTTTCTAAAAGAATGAAATTTTTTATAACAAGAAATTAGAAATCAGATTTTATTGAAAGTTATATTTTCAGTAAATATATTTACTGAATAATTTCTACTCAATTTTAGTTTTGGCAAAGTCTCAGTTAATAGCATCTTTTCCATTCTGCCAGTACTGTGATTTTTACTCATAATGTTTCTCCTCAACAATACTAAATATTGTGCTGAACAATTTTTAGGATGGACTTTAAGTGACCTACTTTGCAAGAAAAAAGGCATCTTATTAGCCTCTAAAACTTATGGATGGACAGATAAAAATACTCATTTCTTTCTTGAATAAAGTTTGATTATAATGCTCTTACCCTATAAAGAAAAGGACAGGCTTAATATTAATTGATCTCATTTTTTTTGTAGAAGATAGATGTGTATTCATAAGAGATAAGAGAAACATAATTCTTTATTTAGTATATAAGTCTGTTTCCCTGAAGACACCTCCCCAATAGAATACTCTAACATCAAGTTCTGCCTAAGTTTCCAATGGAAGTTTTTAGTCACTAATCAGTTTTTATAAGAGGGAAACCAACACAAGTATTGACTTGCATGAAGGTAATAGATGCATAATTCATAGTATCACCTGGAGTAAATTCTTTTCTCATTTATGAACTAGCAGTAGGCCCACTAGATAGCTTTTTCTCCTTTCCCTTATACCCTCTCTTCTCACCCTTCACAGTCAAAAATCAACCGTACGACTTTACGACAATCATTTTTGTTAACTTACTGTCTTACTCCTCATTAGCGTGATAAATTTATTCTTAGGTCTACACCAAAGGTTTAAACTTATAAATAGTGTATCCTGCAGTACCCAAGGGTGCCAGCAGAAGTCATGGCGTGTACACCTGGTGTGGTTTCCTTGCATTATATCTAAGTTACTTACATCATTAATCAAAAATGTCTCCTGTGAAATGTTTAATGTTAAATCTTTTTCGCTTTATAGCTCGCTGAAGATTCTTTCGGGATTCTTCATTGCCTGTACATATACAAAAGGCACTAACATTTGACCGTTAGGTGCTTTCTTCAAGGGTACTTTTATTTGGGCTGTTTACTCCTCAATAATCAATGAGAAAAGTTAGTATTAATCCTAATTTTACAGATGATGAAACAGATGCAGTGAGATTTGATTACCTGCCTGAGGTCCTACAACTAGCAAATGACTGGAACCATGATTTGAACCATGTCAATAACAGAGTTCTGAGCCTGTGCCTTTTGAAAATTGAGATGTAATTATAACATTGTATTAATTTTTGATGTTTCTGAGCCTATACTTTTAATCACTGTTTCACAGTTTGTTCTTGGTTCAGTTCAGTTCAGTCTCTCAGTCGTGTCTGACTCTTTGCGACCCCATGGATCGCAGCACGCCAGGCCTCCCTGTCCATCACCAACTCCCGGAGTTCACCCAGACTCACGTCCATCGAGTCAGTGATGCCATCCAGCCATCTCATCCTCTGTCGTCCCCTTCTCCTCTTGCCCCCAGTCCTTCCCAGCATCAGAGTCTTAACAGAATTCTTCACAACTTAGAAATTTCTATCTACAAACTGATACAGCTATGCATCAGACATTTTGAAGTAATTTGCTTCAGATTAATAACTTCCTTGGAAAAGTCAATGGTGTTTCAGTTTCTTTACCAGGACTAAGCCAAATTCTGTAGTTTAGCTGATTCTACATGGTCCTTTGATAAGACAACACTGTTATTTACATACTACCAGGGAAAAAACACTGTCAATTTAAATTTACTATAACAGCTCTTTCAGATATATTTATACATATCTATGTTAAGAATTTGGTACGTATGTAATGGATGTAAAATAAATGGTTTAAAAGTTCCTATAATTTCATCAAATTCAGAGTCCAACTGTTTGATTCACTTTGATTCTATAATTTATGTCCAGTTTTTCAACCCAGTATTGTCTTTTGGGGCTGTCAATAACATTAGTGATACAGTGTTTCTTTAAAGACTTTACTCTTGTCTCTGAGATTTTCTTCCAAGCCATTGTTTATTAAAAGCCTTAATACTTAAATTCCAATTCCGTACTGAACACTGTGTTTCCTAAGTGTGACCATGCGGTTTCCGGTTCCTGACAGATCTGTCTTTAAAACTTCACGGCAACCACGTCTTCATCTGTTTGCCAGAAGCCATCACATTCTGTATTGTGTGTTAATGCAGATACACCAGGCTCTGTGCAGAGATAATGGATTGTGAGACAGGGAAGGAATCTGAGCTGGAAAGTAAAACTTGGGAGATTATTATGGCAAACACTGAAGCCAAGGGTCAGAGGAGGCAGCAGTCTAGAGGCAGGCGCCTAAAGGAGAGTAGGAATGGAGCAATGGGACCATCTGGCAAGGATAAGCATAAAGGTCAGGAAGTTGCTAGAATTACAGTCAGCTTGGAGAGGCAACTTGTTAGGCATTTAGGCAAATTTAGGCTTTCAGCTGTATCTAGGAGAAAAATCCTTTAGTATACTAGTTTCTTTAAATACTGTTTATAAACAATACAGAGTTACTCTCCTTTCATTTAAAAGGTATTTCTTTCCTTTTTTTAAAAGGATAACTCATATTGTATTAATAAAGCATTTGTTTCTCAGTGGAACTAACTTGGGTCCAGTGGGCCAGCACGAGAGCTCCTAGGGACACAGATAGGCTGCTTCTGTGTTCTTGGGCGTGGAGGGGCAGTGAGGAGAGAAACCGACAGGCAGGTCCTGAGACCGAGCAGCGTCTGGGGTGCTGGCATCAGCCCTCCTACTCTCACAGTGAGGGAGTGACCTCCCTACCAAGATTAATGTCAGGAAGTAAGCCTGTTGCAACCTGTTCTTAAATTCTCTTTTGAAAGCTTCTCTGGATATTTTTCACGGTTTTACATAATTAACATGATTATTAGGAAGTATATACAAAGAACTGCCTTTTCAGAGATTGATAATGGATGCCAACCAGGAAGTATGGAAGAAAGGCAGCTTTCTTCAGTCCTGTAACTAACCATTCACGTATAGGGTTCATTCCACAGGTTAAACAAGTGCATTGTTTGTGCCTAAGACTCTCATTTTGTTACATCTGTTAGTACTTTTGAACAACTTTTTCTTTTAGATTTTACATAACTAATTTAATGAAGTTTACTACTTTCTTTCTGATGTTAGATAAAGAAAAACAGTAAAATTCCAGTTTAAAGAACATTTCAAATGATGTTTTTGGAGTGTTTTGAACTCCCTCATCTGACTTCTAGAGCTGAAGCCAACAGGAAACCAGCTGGTCCTTTTTGAAGGGAAACTTTACCAAACAGTCACAAGAATAAAGAATTATTTTGCCCTTAGTCCAGCTACAGACATGAGATCATAGTGGTATTTCAGAATCTCTTCTGACTCTGATGTGTCCAGCTAAACAGTTTTTTCATGAACAGTTAATGTGAAACTATCAAAATTGTACCTGTAAAAAAGGACCAAATTACTAGCTAGAGAACCCCAACATTTATTAAACAGGTATTCTGAAATGTAACATGTCAATTAAAAATTTTGGTATCAGAATTAATCGCAAGGTATTCATTACCACTAAAAATCAGTCTGTGGCAGGGAGGAATGTGCTATCTTAGAGTTGTAGATTAAAGCAAGGAACAATGTTTTTGCAAAATCGCAAGAATGTGCCAAGCATTTAATATTATATGTAAGGGCTGATCACATCTGAGATAGCTCACATGTGGACCTTCTTCAGTTTGCTCTAGAATTCATTATAAGCTGAAATTGTGGAAGATATTCTAATATACTGAATGGTGAACGGAATATATAAAGAAGCTGTAAAGAGAAAACAGAGCAGATTGACAAAAAATCAAAAACATCTTATTTCCCGAGTTGTGCTCTAGAAAGACAGATTATTAAAGGAGTAGCTTATAAAGTACAGGAAGCAAGAATGTTCCCAAAGATTCAGATTTACCAATAAAGATAAATTTTGGTTGGTACTGCAAAACTGCCTTAATGACACATACTTATTTACCTTGGAAACAAGTATTAAAAAATGCAGAAACACAAAAACTTAGCGTTGAACTGCTTTGCTATGGTATTCATTTTGGGTCTATTAGATCTCAAATTATTACAGTTTACTGTACTCACATGCAATATGCATACAAATATTGGATGTGACAGTTTCTTCAGCATTTGTTTTTTTAGTGCACTCAGCAGTACTTTGAGGCTCTGCAGAGGAAATAAGAAAAAGGTTAATGGGAACCCACTGATCAGCTTCTCTGTGGCCAGACATCACTACTTAAAATATATTAGAGGTTCAGAACATGTTCAAGGATATGAGGTGACAACAAGTTATAGTATTTCAAAGCTCTGTATGTTCATCTTTTGGTTTCCTGTTCCAGGGGCGTTGTTTTGGTTTCTTCCTGCACAGATCCATGTTGGTTGCAGCTTGTCCATGTCCCACTCCTTTCCTTTATGCGTCTCTGCCTCTCTGGTCCTGTCTCTCCCGTCTGCTGCTTATCGCCATCTCCAGTTGCCCTCACCTCCTTCCTTTTTGTTTCCAGCTCTTTTATTTCTGTCACAGCTGTTGTTTCCTGACTACCCAGTCTCTTCCCACGCCAACAAACACAGAGAAGCTTAGAGGCCATTCTGCCCATTTTAAGAAGACCTGACTTTCCAGCTCTTGTTATTTGTAGTCCCACAGTCACAGAAAGAGTATCTGGTGGGCCATCTTACAGAGTAAGGAAGTGTTCTGTACCTGAAAGCGTTTGGGAGGGGATGGATCTCAGAAGTGCTTAGGGCTTAGAAAGACTTTTTTTTCCTTTTAATTGTGTGATGTTTTTTATTTGAAGTATAATATATAGTAAAATTCATCTCTTCTAGTATCTAGTTGTATGAGTCCTGACAAATGTGTGCAGCTGTGTACACATCAACAATGTCAAGGTGGAGAAAGGTTCAGTCGCCCCCCAAAATTCTCTGCTGCTCATTTGTAGTCAACCTGTCCCTGGTACCTCAGCTTCTAGCAACCAGTTAATCTGTTTTTTTGTCCCTCTAGTTTTGCCTAGGGCTTCCCCGGTGGAGCTTCCTGCATAGCTCGGCGGGTAAAACATCAGCCTGCAATGCAGGAGACCTGGGTTCAATTCCTGGGTTGTGAAGATCCCCTGGAGAAGGAAATGTCAACCCACTCCAGTATTCTTGCCTAGAGAATCCCATGGACGGAGGAGCCTGGAGGGCTACAGTCTGTGGGGTGGCAAGAGTCAGACACAACTGAGCAACTGAACCACCATATAGTATTTGTCTTTTTGTGACTGACAGTTCATTTAGCGTGATGTCATCAAGGTTCTTCCATACTGTAGTATGTGTAAAAGTTTCCTTACATTTCCAGCCTCAGTAATACTCCACTGTATGTATGGTGTATATACCACGTATTGTTTATCCATGAGTCAGTGGACTGTTGGGTTGCTTCTGTCTTTTGACTATCGTGAATGATACGGTTATGAACACTGTTGTACAAATGCATTTTAGATATTTACCAATAATTGGAATTGCTAGATCATATGGTTATTCTATTCCAGATTTTTTGAGGGGCTGCCATGCTGTGTTCTGTATCAACTTTACCATTCCCACCCATAGTGCAGAAGGGTTCCAGTTTCTTCACATTCTCACCAACATTTGTTATTTTCTGCCTTTCTGATAGTAGCCATCCTAATGGGTGTGAGGTGATATTTCACTGTGGATCTGATTTGCATTTCCCTAATACTAGCAAGGTTGAACATCTTCTTAATTGTTTACTGGCCATTTGTGTGTCTTCTTTGGAGAAATGTTTATTCTAGTCCTTTGTCTGTGTTGTGATCAGCCTACTTGTCTTTTTGTTCTTGAATTGTAGGAGTTCTTCATATATTCCGGATATATGTTTAGCAAATTTATTTTCTAATTTGTAGGTTGCCTTTTCACTCTCTTGATTGTATCCTTTGATGCACAGAAGTTTAAAATTTTGCCATAGTCCAAATGTATCTGTTTTTTCTTTTATTGCCCATGATATATCCAAGAAATCATGTACAGTGTTATGAAGCTTTTCATATATATATTTTCTCATGAAGAGTTTTATAGTTTTAGCTCTTATGCTTAGGTCTTTGATCCATTTTTAGTTATTCTTTGCATATGATGTGAAGCACAGAACTAACTTCAGTCTTCTTCATATGGATATCCAGTTTTCCCAGCACCGTTTGTTGAAAAAATTGTGATTTTCCCATTGAATGGCCATGGCAACCACAGATGTGAAAATCATTTGATCCCATATGTGAGGGTTTATTTCTGCACTTTCTGTTCCTTTGGTCTGTGTGCCTGCTTTTATGTCCATACTATGTTGCTTTGATTACAGTAGCTTTGTAATAAGTTTGAGATCCAGAAATGTGAGACCTCTAACTTTGTTCTTGATTTTTCAAGATTGTTTTGTCTATTCAGTATTTCTTGAGATGCCTATATGAATTTTGGGATAGATTTTTCTGTTTCTCTAAAAAACACTGTTGGGATTTTGATAGGGATTACATGGAATTTGTAGATCACTTTGTGTTGTATTGACATCTTCGCAATATTCAATCTTCCATCCATCTCCATGGTATGTCTTTCTGTTTATTTGTGTCTTTAATATCGTTCAACAACTTATTTTCATTGTACAGGTCTTTCACTTTCTTGGTTAAGTTTATTCCTAAGTAGTTTATTCTACTTAATGCTGTTATGAATGGAATTGTTTTCTTAATTTCCTTTACACATTGTTCAGTATCTATAGAATCACAACTAATTTTCGTGTGCTGATTTTTATATCCTGCAGCTTTGCTGAACTCATTTGTTCTAACAGCTTTTTTTGTGGAATCTTTGGGATTATCTACATATAAGATCATGTCATCCACAACAGAGATCATTTCACTTCTTCCTTTCCAGTTTAGATGCCTTTTATCTATTAATTGCCTGATTCCTCTGGCTGGGACTTTCTGTACCATATTGAATTTTAAGTGGTGAAGTAGTAATGTTTCTCTTATTTTCTGATCTTAAAGGAAAAGGCTTCAGTCTTTCACCTCTGAGTCTGCTATCAGTTATGTGCTTTTCTTATATGGCCTTTTTATGTTAGCAAATTTCTTTCTAGTCCAAGTTTATTGAGTGCTTTGAATCACAAAAGCGTGCTGAAATTTTTCAGTGCTTTTTTTTTTTTTACATCAATTGAGATGATCACGTGGTTTTCTCCTTCATTCTTGCTAAGGTGGTATCTTATATTGGTTTTTGTTTGTTCATCCACTCTTGTATTCCAGAATCTCTTTTCATTTTTTAATTGTGTCTTTGAAAGAGAATGTCTCTCTTTTCTTAATTTTTAAAAATGGATCATCTTTTTGGTGTTGTATCTAAGCAACCCTTTGCCTACATGAAGGACACATGGATTTTTCTATGATTTCTTCTATAAGTTTACATTTTGGTTAATTTTTGTATAGAATATGAGATATGAGCCAAGATTGTTTTTCCTTTTGTGTGTAGTTATCCAGTTGTTTCAGTACTATTTGTTTAAAAGACTATTTTTTCCCCTTTGGGATGCCTTAGACCTTTAATGATAACTATCTTCATTTTAATCATTATCACACATTTTCCTGTCTTTGTGGACATCCAAGTTTCGATTTTTTGTCATAGTCTTCCACCTGAAGAACTTTCTTTAATATTATAGTATATGTCTGCTGATAATGAATTCTCTCAGCAGCTGTTTATCTGAAAAGCTGCTTATTTATTTCACTTTCATGTAGAGAGTTATGTGTGTAAAGTTCTGAGTTGAGAATTGTTTTCTTTCAGGAATGTCACTCCTTTGTCTTCTGAATTACTTAGTTTGTGATATAATTGTTACTTTTGTTCCTCTGTGTGTAACATGTTTTTGAGCTTTCTGGATTTGTAATTTAATGTATTTTATTATTTTTTGAAAATTCTTAGCCATTAGCTCTTCAAGTATTTCTTCAGCCTTTTTTTCTCTTCTCCTGGGATTCTAGTTAGACACTGGTTGAATAGTTTGGTATTGTCCCACGTCTTAGATGCCCTGTTTATTTTCATTCATTTTTCTACTTGTGTTTCAGTTTGGCTAATTTCTATTTGTCTGGATTCAAGTTCACTGACTTTTATGTATCTATGTCAGGTTTACTGATGAACTTGTCAAAAGAATTCTCATCTCTATTATATTCTTTACTTCTAGCATTTCCATTTGACTCTTATAGTTTTCACGTCTGTTGAAACTCAACATCTGACAATATAGGGTATCCTCCTTTTCCATTAAAACCTTTAACGTAGCTATTTCATATTCTTTGTTTTTGAAAATTTATTTTTAATTGGAGGATAATTGCTTTACAGTGTTGTCTTGGTTTTTGCCATACATCAACAGGAATCAGCCATAGGTAAACATATGTCCTCTCCTTCTTGAACCTCCCTCCCGTCTCTCACCCCATCCTACCCCTCTGGGTTGTCACAGAGCTCCAGACTGAGTTCCCTGTGTCATACAGCACACTCTCGCTGGCTATCTGTTTTACCTACGGTAATGTGAATGTTTCAGTGCTACTCTCTCAGTTGATCCCACCCTCTCCTTTCCCCACTGTGTCCACAAGCCTCTCCTCTATGTCTGCATCTCTAGTGCTGCCCTACAGATAGGTTCACCAGTACCATTTCCCTAGATTCCATATATATGCGTTAATGTATGATATTTATTTTTCTCTTACTGACACATACTTCACTGTGTATAACAGGCTCTAGATTTATCCACCTCCCTAGAACTGAATCAAATTTGTTCCTTTTTATGGCTAAGTAATATTCCACTGTGTATATGTACCACAATATCTTCATTCATTCATCTGTCAATGGACATTTAGGTTGCTTCCCCTAGCTATTGTAAATAGTGCTGCAATGAACATTGGGGTACATGTGTCTTTTAGAATGTGATTTTCCCAGGATATATGCCCAGTAGTGAGATTGATGGGTCTTATGGTAATTTTATTCCTAGTTTTTTAAGAAATCTCCACACTGTTCTCCATCATGACTGTATCAGTTGACATTCCCACCAACAGTACTCCTTGTTTTGACAAATTCTACATTGGCGTTGTCTATGGGTATGACTCTGTTGATTGCTTTCTCTCTTGGCAATAGGTTTTTTCCCCTTGCTTTTTTGGTATGTCTTATAATTTTTTTTTAATTGATTGCCAGAAGCAAGGCATTCAATGAAGATAAATAGTATTTCCTCCTGGAGATGGGCCTGACTCTTCTGCTAGCCTGTTTGTATGAAGGTTAAGCTGGTTTACTCAGGGGTTGACCTGGATTTGGAATGTTGTTGCTATGGTTACCACAGTGCATCACAGGCTTTAAACATGTCTAGCATTTCTTTGTGCATAGAGTTGGCATTTGATTGCTAGAAGGTTTTCTTCCTGTTTCTGCTCCTCCCTCAGCTTTTGGTCTTTCCTGTGTACCCTTGCCTCAGAGGGGGTCTGTCTCTTGACCTCCCCCCAGTAGATGGCTGCTCTCAGCTTGATGGTAGAGGATAGGTTAAGAGTCTCAATTTTCCGCATCCACTCAATCTTGGGCAGGCACTGAATCCCAGGGTATCAGGGTAGGGTTTTCTCAGTGATCCTGTCCCTACAAGTAGCAGATGAATTCAGCCTTGTAAACTTGAGAGTCTTATGCAAGAGTTTCCTGCCCCTTCCCCCAAGATTGGAGAACTCTAACGGTCTCAGACTATTTCTTGTCCTTTTCACGGGCTATCTTAGGGTTTTATTCTCCTACTTTTCCCCTAGCTACCGCAGGTTTTCATCTGTGACTGGGAGGGTGATGGTAACAAGATTTTCTCCCCTTCTCCCATGGCTTAAGGCTTTGTTTCCATAGAGGAAAAGGGTCCTGACCATGCTTTGTGGCTTTTCCATAGTGATAGCCTTTCCCTTCACCCGAGGATTCCTGGAACTTCTGTCCAGGAACCCCTTCTGTGGGGTTCAGGGCCCAGCAGAGTGGCACATGGATGCGTTCTGGTTCACTAGCATGGAAGCTCTCCAGACCTCATCCTTTTGGGTTTTTATGAAGGCTCCATTACACAGGCATAATGGATTGAATCATTGGCCGTTGGTGTCGCCGGTCCCCCTTCCCTCCCTAGTAATCTAGGATTGAGACTGAAAGTTCCAACTCTTTTCACGTGGTTGGTTCCCTTAGCATTCAGTCCCCCCATCTTTAGGGCATCCCCCCAAGTCACCTCATTAACATAAACTCAGCTGTGGCTGAACAGGGCTTTATTTATGAATAACAAGATGCATTTCACCTTTATGGCTCTGGATCAGTTTCAGAAACTACGGACAGAAGACCACATATTATTAAAAAGATACTCCCATTGCTCTTCTTGCTTAGGAAATTCAAAGGGTTTGGGGGAACTATTGAGCTAGGAACCATCAGATCAGATCAGATCAGTCGCTCAGTCGTGTCCGACTCTTTGCGACCCCATGAATCACAGCACACCAG
>NW_011494606.1:8568599-8572479 GCF_000754665.1 Bison bison bison
CCGTCCTCCTCCTGCCCCCAATCCCTCCCAGCATCAGAGTCTTTTCCAATGAGTCAACTCTTCGCATGAGGTGGCCAAAGTACTGGAGTTTCAGCTTCAGCATCATTCCTTCCAAAGAAATCCCAGGGCTGATCTCCTTCAGAATGGACTGGTTGGATCTCCTTGCAGTCCAAGGGACTCTCAAGAGTCTTCTCCAACACCACAATTCAAAACCATCAATTCTTCGGCGCTCAGCCTTCTTCACAGTCCAACTCTCACATCCATACATGACCACAGGAAAAACCATAGCCTTGACTAAGCGAACCTTTGTTGGCAAAGTAATGTCTCTGCTTTTGAATATGCTATCTAGGTTGGTCATAACTTTCCTTCCAAGGACTAAGCATCTATTAGTTTCATGGCTGCAGTCACCATCTGTAGTGATTTTGGAGCCCAGAAAAATAAAGTCTGACACTGTTTCCACTGTTTCCCCATCTATTTCCCATGAAGTGATGGGACCGGATGCCATGATCTTCATTTTCTGAATGTTGAGCTTTAAGCCAACTTTTTCACTCTCCTCTTTCACTTTCATCAAGAGGCTTTTGAGTTCCTCTTCACTTTCTGCCATAAGGGTGGTGTCATCTGCATATCTGAGGTTATTGATATTTCTCCCGGCAATCTTGATTCCAGCTTGTGTTTCTTTGAGTCCAGCGTTTCTCATGATGTACTCTGCATATAAGTTAAATAAACAGGGTGACAATATACAGCCTTGACGAACTCCTTTTCCTATTTGGAACCAGTCTGTTGTTCCATATCCAGTTCTAACTGGTGTTTCCTGACCTGCATACAAATTTCTCAAGAGGCAGATACAGAACTAAAATATATGTTTATTATGAATCACAGTACTTTAGATACATAATGTGTTTGAGCTATACATAGTGTTAGTTTGTTTGCTAGGGCTGGCCTAACAAATAGCACAGGCCAGGGTGGCTTAAACAGTAGACATTTATTTTCTATAGGCTGGGAGTCTGAGAACAAGTTGTTGGTGGCGTTGTTTCTTGAGACCCGTCCTTGACTTGCAGGTGGCTGCTTGCAGGTGGCTTCTTCCAGTGTCTTCACATGACCTTCCTCTCTGCATGTTTGTGTTCTAATCTCCTTTTATAAGGACACCTTTTATAAGGTCATATTGGATTAAAGATCACCCTAATTGCCCCATTTAATTTAACTACCTCTTTTCAGACCTGTCTCCAAGTTATACACATATTTTGAGATACTGGGAGTTAGTACTTTAACATATTCATTCATGAGTGGACACAGTTCAGCCCAGAATGCAAAAAATTGAAAAAAAAAAAAAAAAAACAGTGGGAAATGTAGAACTTTCTGTGATGATAGTTCTGTATTTTTGCTCTCCTGTACGGTGGCCACTAGTCCCCTGTGGCTATTGACTGTACGAAATGCACCCAAAGGGACTGAGAAGCTGAATTTTTTACTCTGTTTTGTTTTGAGCACTTTAAATTTAAATGGCCACATGCAGCTAGTGACTAACATTTGGACAGTACAGATGTTAACTAATGTCTTCATTTGACACACAGAACTGAAGATCAAAACAGTTGAGAGACTAATCTGATATCACACAAATAATGATTGAAATAATTGTGAAGTAGGCTGAGTTTTCACATTCTTAATGGGTTTTTCTACCTACAGATTGTAAAATAAAACCCAGAGAAATAAAACATAACACTCCCATTTTTGTTCTTTTTCCTTTTATAAAGACAGGATAATCTTAGGTTACAACTGAGAAATTTTCAACATATGTGTTTCAGAAATATTCAAGATCATTTTCTCTGCTTCTTCATTTTTAAGAGGTTTGATACTTGCGTATATCAAGTGTTTAAATTAGTTTAATAAGACTTTTGTTGTCAGATTGTAAAGTCTATTTAAATAAAACTAATGTCTGTAGTGGAAAAATTGGTAGATGGTTTAAAAATCCATATTCAGTTAGAGAAGATGAATCAGTGCATACTTTATCAGAAAATCTGAATCTGAAAAATCATTCCACAAAAGAAGAAATGGGAAGTGCTTTCTCTTTAAAGATAGAAATTGGTTGTTAAATTAATGTGTGTTAGTCACTCAGTTGTGTCTGACTCCTTGTGACCCCATGGACTGTAGCCTGCCAGGTTCCTCTGCCCATGGAATTCTCCAGGCAAGAAAATTGGAGCAGGTTGCCATTTCCTTCTCCAGGGGATCTTCCCAACCCGGGATTGAACCCGGGTCTTCTGTATTGCAGGCTGATTCTTTACTGTTTGAGCCACCAAAGGAGCCCTGTTAAATCAATAACTTGTTTGATTTTGTCCTTTTATGTTTGATGAAATTTTTTCTATGAACTTCAGAAAAAATGTTAAGTTTTCATTTAAAACTAATTTTAGTTAGGAGGGGGTTCAAAAGAGAGGGGATATGTGTATACCTATCACTGATTCATGCTGAGGTTTGACAGAAAACAATCAAACTCTGTAAAGCAATTATCCTTCAATTAAAAATAAATAAATTTTTAAAAGGTGAATAAATAAAACATTTTGATATTGGCAAAACTAATACAATTATATAAAGTTTAAAAATAAAATAAAATTAAAAAAATAAAATAAAACTAATTTTAGAATTACAGAAAAATTGCAAAAACTGTACAAAGAATTTCCGTATACCCTCACCCAGCTTACCTTCGTGTTAGCATTTTACATAACCATAGACCACCTGATCTGCCTCTTGAGAAATCTATATGCAGGTCAGGAAGCAACAGTTAAAACTGGACATGGAACAACAGACTGGTTCCAAATAGGAAAAGGAGTACGTCAAGGCTGTATATTGTCACCCTGTTTATTTAACTTCTATGCAGAGTACATCATGAGAAACGCTGGACTCAAAGAAACACAAGCTGGAATCAAGATTGCCGGGAGAAATATCAATAACCTTAGATATGCAGATGACACCACCCTTATGGCAGAAAGTGAAGAGGAACTCAAAAGCCTCTTGATGAAAGTGAAAGAGGAGAGTGAAAAAGTTGGCTTAAAGCTCAACATTCAGAAAACGAAGATCATGGCATCTGCTCCCATCACTTCATGGGAAATAGATGGGGAAACAGTGGAAACAGTGTCAGACTTTATTTTTCTGGGCTCCAAAATCACTACAGATGGTGACTGCAGCCATGAAACTAAAAGACGCTTACTCCTTGGAAGGAAAGTTATGACCAACCTAGATAGCATATTCAAAAGCAGAGACATTACTTTGCCAACAAAGGTTCGCCTAGTCAAGGCTATGGTTTTTCCTGTGGTCATGTATGGATGTGAGAGTTGGACTGTGAAGAAGGCTGAGCGCCAAAGAATTGATGCTTTTGAGCTGTGGTGTTGGAGAAGACTCTTGAGAGTCCCTTGACTGCAAGGAGATCCAACCAGTCCATTCTGAAGGAGATCAGCCCTGGGATTTCTTTGGAAGGAATGATGCTGAAGCTGAAACTCCAGTACTTTGGCCACCTCATGCGAAGAGTTGACTCACTGGAAAAGACTGATGCCGGGAGAGATTGGGGGCAGGAGGAGGAGGGGCCGACAGAGGATGAGATGGCTGGATGGCATCACTGACTCGATGGACGTGCGTCTGGGTGAACTCCGGGAGTTGGTGATGGACAGGGAGGCCTGGTGTGCTGCGATTCATGGGGTCACAAAGAGTCGGACACGACTGAGCGACTGAACTGAACTGAATATAATTTTCAAAACCAAGAAATTGACATTGATACAATATTATTAACTAAACTACAGATCTTAATTTTCACCAATGTCCCTTTTATGTTCTAGGAACCCATCTGGATCCCACATTGTATTTAATTATTTCTTCTAAGTCTCCTCCATTCTGTTTC
>NW_011494606.1:8572579-8583330 GCF_000754665.1 Bison bison bison
AAGCCAGCTATTTTGTAGAATGTTCCTCAGTTTGGGTTTATATGTTTTTTTCAAAATTGGGATGATGGTTATGCATGTTTGGAAAGAATGCCACAGAAATGATCTTGATACACTGATATGTATTCTTACTGGTGATGAGCTTTAGAAATATTGATGATTGAAACGATGCTTTCTTTTATATATATATATATATATTAAGATTACTATAAAATATCAATCCACCGAAACATTTGCTCTGTGATGCAAATAACTTCTCAAAAACTAAAATTCTGATTAAGGAAACCTATTATCATTACTAGTTAGTTAATGGGATGAGGTTAGTAGAATTTCACTAATAGGAGTAAGTTGTTCAATAAGGAGGTAGAGAAACCACCTTTTTTTTTTTTTTTTTTTGAAACCACCTTTTTTTCTGTGAAATTAGGTAATTGTTTCTTCATTGGAAAGTTAAGAAAGGAATTATTGAGAGGGCCCTTCTCACTTAACAGAATTGTGTTTGTAATAGAAAATTGTCTTTGTTGAGATACTTAACTCTGGGTAACTTAACAAGTAGAACATAAAATGAGGAAAAAGTGATTGGTTTAAGTTTAGTTTTGTTCTGTAAGTGACACCAGAATTCTATCAGAGTTGTTAGTACCAAGTTTAATTTATTGCAGCAGATTTTTCTATTTGGGGTATTTAAAAACTCTGAATAAGATAAGTAAATCAACTTGATTTATTTATTAAATAAATCAAATAAATCAATTTCAAAAGAAATACTTATATTTATTTATTTGATAGGTTTTATTCACTAGGAGCATTTAAGTGAAATATTTGTGTTTTTATTCTTTGGGGGGAGTCTTTGAAACATTTTTGAATTATAAACCAAATCTTAGGACTGAGTACTGCTGTCTCTTTAAAGTAACAACAGTCAGTGTAATGGGTGGAATTTTCTTTTCTTTTCCTTTAGTTCAGCAATCAGCAAACACTGGGAGGCTGAGCTGGCCACCCTCAAAGGAAACAATGCCAAACTCACTGCAGCGCTGCTGGAGTCTACTGCCAATGTGAAACAATGGAAGCAGCAGCTTGCTGCGTATCAGGAGGAAGCAGAGCGGCTGCACAAGCGGGTAAGTGCGGGGCTGCTAAGCTGAGGACCGACAGCCCCAGATTGTCTTAATTTACATGCAGATTCAGCACAGGGACCTCTTCTGGAGATTTTTGTTGGTTATCAAAACATATATATGGGTTGTATTATATGTGGGTTTATTGGTTAAGAAAACAATTTTCTGCAGTTTCCTGAGAATGAAGGAATTTGGACAGCTTTGGCGTCCAAACACCCAATGTCACATTCCTGTTGCACCATTTGTTAGCTGTCTGACCTTTGGTAACTTACTGCCCTCTTTCTGCTCAGTATTCTTATCTGTAAAATAGGAACAATAATATAGACTCTGTACAATTCCTGAGAAAATTGAGATACTGAACTGACATATAATTATACTGAAGCAATGAAAATGCTTTTATTATTTTACTTTATTTCTTAAAGAACAATTTGAAAAATACAGGTAGAAAAGTCTTTATAAAAGTTAAAGATAAAAACTTTAATTAGAAATATGGGGCAATACTACAAATATGGGGCAGTAAAAGAAAAATTAATATCAGGAGACCAAACAATTTCTTAGAAAGAATTTTTTAATCCAAAGTATATGTATTCACCCAACAGGAAGCCAATGCCACTAGCTTCTGTTTTAAAAATGATTTTAAAGAAGTGAACTCCATAGACGTTAGGAAATGGGCTTAGTATCAGAGCAGAATTTGAGGAGTATAAGATGACCAGGATGACAGGGGAGGTAAGACTGAAGTTAAACAGAGACAGGAGGGAGAGTAAGAACCTGAGTAAATACCTTTCTATGCTAAGTTTAAACTTAATTCATGAGGGGAAGGGGGAAGTTGTTGTTTGATGAGGATAGTGTCCCATCTTGCAAGATGGAAAGCTCTGGAGATCTATTTCACAGTAGTGTGAATATACTTAATGCTACCGAAGTGAAAGTGAAGTCGCTCAGTCATGTCTGACTCTTTGCGACCCCATGGACTGTAGTCTACCAGGCTCCTCCATCCATGGGATTTTCCAGGCAAGAGTACTGGAGTGGGGTCGCATTTCGTTCTCCAGCAGATCTTTCCGACCCAGGGATTGAACCCGGGTCTCCAAATACCACTGACCTGTATGTTAAAAATGGTTAAGAGGATAAATTTTTACCGTGTTTTTCATTGTGTTTTTTTACCACAATTAAAAAAAAAAAAAAACTTTAGGATAATTGACTTATAATCCAAAAAACATTCATTGAGGAGCTATCCTTTTTATGTATTCCCCGACCCTGAGAGTTTTTTGCTTTAAGTAGTCAATTGAATTTTAAAGAATTTACGAAACAAAGTATTTTTATTTACTCACGTAATTTCCAGTGCTCTTCTTTCCTTCCTATAGATCTGAATTTCCATCAGGTATCATTTCTCTTCAGTCTGAGTAGAATTCTTTAGGATATTTTTGTACTTCAAGTGCACTGGCAACAAATTCTCTCAGCTTTTGTATATATGTATGTGTATAGATAGAGAGATTTTTATCTTTACTACAGGTTGTGTTTTCCTATTTCTTCATATGTCATTTGTGATTGTATATTGATCATGGTAAATGAGATGATGTTATAGAGCCCATAGATTGTGTTATCTGCCTCTGAATATTCAGTGCCCATTTTTGTTTGAGCAAGCAGTGAAATTACTGGTAGCGTGTCACCGTCCCTTGGTATCTGTTGGGGATTGGCTCCAGTGCGCCACCCCCTGCCCCACCTCACAGGAAGTAAAATCCGTGAGTGCTCAGGTTCCTTGTGTAAAGTGGCATAATACAGTCATCCCTTTGTATCCATAGGTTCCCCATCCACCATGAGTATAGAGGGCTGGCTGTACTTTGAAGTTGTGAAGGTGTAAACTTCTGCTTTAGTATTTGGTTTATTTCCATTTTGGTCTTAATTCAAGGGGATTTTTTGAGTCCTTGGAAATCTTTATTTCTAAGGCATAATCCTCCTGGGGTTTCAGTGGGAAGCTTGAAGTGCTTGCTAAGAAACCTAATTTGGTGTTGACACTAACCTCAAAGTGTCTTCTCGGTGGTAAGCACTACCACACCTCAACGCTTTTTCATTCTTCCAGCATTTCTCCCACACTCCCGAACCCCTGTGATTCCTACTTGTACATGTTTACTTCAGAAGTCAGCCGAAGATTCGAGGGATGTCTGTATGCTTTTTAAGAGGTCCTTTTTCCATACAGTTCCCTGAGTTTCGATTTGCTTCAGTTGTTCTAAGGCATCCCCAACTCCCCAGACTTCTTTGGAAAAATAAGAGCTCAGATTTTTGCTTGCAGTCTAGTCAGGCAGTGCAGCCGAACTGCACAGCACCTTCAGGCAAAAAGACGTGTAAATGTGTGCCTCACTCAGTATGGTGCTTCCTTTCGGTCTTTTGCCCAATTTGGTCACCCACCAGGGCCTTCTAACAGCTGATGTTTACATTTTGCCCATGATTTTGTTATCTGGGTGAAAGTTAATCCAGTAAAAAATACTCCAACCTTATCAAGACTGGAACTGCTCATGAGGAATGTATTGCCTAATGTACAAAGAAAACTAATATATATTAGACAATAGGGGAAAATTCCCAAGATCTTTGAACAGATGTTCAGAATTGTGGGCCAGAAGACAGGAGAGCCTGAGAACTGAGGAGCTAGAAATGGCTTTCTAGAGAAGGGCATTCTAAGCTGAGTATTGGGGGGTTGGTTAGTTCTGAATGGTTTTCAAAGGTAAGAGAACATTCTAGTTAAATCCACAAGATGAATATTAGCATGGTTTGTTGAAAGTTCATACATACTAGGTGTCTTGAGCAATGAGATATTTACATAGTTTGCAGCTAGCTTTTGGGGGACTGAGAGTTTAGATTTGATGCTGTAAGAAAGATGAGCCGTTGAGAGGCTTTTAGTGGGGCAGTCACACAGTGAAAGATGGGTGTTAGCAGTTTTCAGAAGACATAAAAATAGACAAAGGATATAATTAGGTCCAGTGGCAGGCCACTGGTTTTGTTTACACCTGTATAACAAGGGTCTGTGCAAGGCTATTAGAGCATGAATAGAAACCAAGAAAATGATATGAGAGAAGACTGACAGAATGTGGTGGTAATTCACCATTTGGAAAATGTGAGGGAGAGAGATCTGCTGTTTCCTTAATAGTCTACAATTTATTGTATTCTAACCAATCAAAATGTGTGAGCTCCTGACATGTAGAGGATTTTGATAAGGTGTGTGTTTTTCTATTGACTTCTGTCTGTTTTGACTAATTTTGGATGGCATAGCTTTTAGAGACAGTGCCCTTCTCTGTTCTTTAAAAAAATAGCAAGTGCCCATTGAAAGTTAAGCTGCTGTCTGGGCCCTCAGGAAATTTGTCCTGCCTAGAGAACTCTTCTCCTTTGCTGAAAGAGACCCTGCTGATGTGAAGATATTCTAGTATCAAGTGATTTAAGTTGTATTTTAAGCATATCTTTTCTTCCAGATTCCTTTACATTTTAGAACCGTATTTGAATATTTTCTCACTTCTGCAAGGCCAGTTTTTAGAACCCATATTTAATTTAAAGGCTACAGATGGAGGGCAGATGGCTGGTTTTGAATTTGTTTTCAGAAAACGTTTTTAAAGAAGACTTTTATTATAGGGGTTTTCTACTGTCATTAATCACTTAATTTAAGTTTTCCTAACTTTTTCATGACCGAGTGTAGCTATCTTCTTTGGTCTTTTTCCTTAGTCCTAAATTGATATTTTTAAAGAATCAATTCTGCTCATTCTACCCTGTCTTAATATCTCTCAAAGTTAATTTTCATATATTGATTCAAAATTCATTATACACCTATGAAGGACTTACTGTATGTCTTCAGCAAGAAATCCTGTGAAATTGTCACGATTTAGTTTATGTTCTCATTTGATTTTAGGTGACTGAGCTTGAATGTGTTAGTAGCCAAGCAAATGCAGTGCATACCCATAAGACAGAACTAAATCAGACAATACAAGAACTGGAGGAGACGCTGAAGGTGAAGGAAGAGGTAATTTGCTACTTCTCACTCATCTGTAATCTCACTAAAATATGGGTACAGTACTGGAGTCTGTATCCGATTTAAGGGTATTTTATGCAATAAGGTTGTGGGGTGATTTTAGGATGAAATTTTCTGAGTGATACTCAGCTTGTTCACATTTTCCCCATCGCTGTGTCTTGTTATGAACTATGGGGAGGCAGTCAGACTGAGATACTGCCTCTTTTCTTCTGTATGAGAGCTGCATTCATACAATCAACAGAAAACCATTAGGAGTTAAATGAATTTTACAAGCTGTTGCTTTTTCTAGTTTCCAGTCAAAAGATTTAATACCTCAGGAAAGAATTATATCCACAAAGCTTGAAGCAATCTTAAAATGTCCAGATTGCTGTTTCTAAGCAGTGCTTTACCAAAGCCACCGAGTTGAGTTGCTTCAGATTATTCTGTGCTAGACAGCATACCCATTAACATGAATTTATCCCTTGAAATCAGTACAATGGAAATTTTTTAAACACCCTTTTTCTAAGGACTGGACAGTAATTTCAGGGAAAAATAAGGCCTTGTCTTTCCTTGAAATAGTTAAAATATTGTTGTTAAAAATATTGCACTACTTTTTCTAGGAAATAGAAAGATTAAAACAAGAAATTGATAATGCCAGAGAACTACAAGAACAGAGGGACTCTTTGACTCAGAAACTACAGGTGAGCTGTAATAAAATTTTTATTCATTTCTGCATAGAAAGTCATCAATCTTTCTTTCATATAGTAATGACTTTTTCCCTTCAACTCAGTTTTGAAGGTTTTTGGTCATTTTTCTTTTTTAGAACTTCTGATTCATGCCTGATGGTTGACTTTTCAAAAATTACTTGATTCATCTAAGTAGCTTACCATAACAGATGGTCATTTATAAATTCTTTGTCTTTAGTAAAATTATTTTAGAAATGTCTACTTTTAACATAAAAGTGCCCTGAACTTAAAGAAAATGTCTCAAATGGAGTATATTCAAATAGTTTAGGAATTCTGCTCATCTTTTTTCACACTGAACTAATATATGAATTACAGCAGTAGTTGTGCCCTCAGGGAAATCAAGGCAGTGTTCTTTTCCTTTCTTTGCTCTGATTAATTTTACTCACTTTTCTCTGCATAAATAGCACGCTTCCTGACTCTTAATTCACATCCATGTATCCTGTGTCAGTGGTAGTCAGCCATAGTTAGGGAAGATTTCTTTCAAAATTACAGCCAGACTCTCCTGCTGTCAGCCCAGACGCTTTTCTTATACCTCCTAGCCTCAAGAAGAGTTAGGACCACTTCAAGGTTTGGAGTAGAAACAAATGCAAATATGTATAGAGTGAGGAATTAGGGACAAAAATTGGTAAGTGGGACCTGAAAACCTAGGGTTGGAAGGAGTACCTGGATTGTAACAAGAACAACCAGTATTTTTCGAGTGCTTACTGTGTACCAGACACTGCACTTTGCTTATGCATTTAATCCATGTAGCGTCATATGAGGAAACTAAGGCTTAGATGAGTTAACTTGTTCTACCTGTTAAATGAGCACAAACTCTGACAGTAGAGACGTTTCATGAAACAGACAAGTTCTTCCTATGAAATATTCCCCTTTCTCTCCCATCACTGACTTTCAGCAGTCTAGGAAAATGAAGTTGCTTGTTTTGATCTGCCCTATTAAATATTGTTTCTATATTTTAACTGTCTGCATAGATTAGTGGTTCTTAACTAGGAGTAGTTTTGTGCCCCAGGGAACATACATCTATGTGGGGAGACAGTTTTGATTTTTACAGCTTAGATGGTGGAATTGATCTCTAGTAGGTTGGGGCTTCCCAGGTGGCACGAGTGGTGAAGAATCCGCCTGCTAATTCGGGAGACACAAGAGAGGTGGGTTCTGTCCCTGGGTCAGGAAGATCCTCTGGAGAAGAAAATCGCAACCCACTCCAGTATTCTCGCGTGGAGAATTCCATGGACAGAGGAGTCTGGCAGGCTGCAGTCCATGGGGTCACAAAGAATTGGACACAACTGAGCGTACACACAGGTTGAAGCCAAAGTTGTTACTGAACATTGAATTATCCAGCCCCAAGTTTCAAGAGTGCCAAACTTGAGAAAAACTTGGTGTAGAATTAAAATAAGAAACATATGATCCGGGCTGGAACAAATGGTGGAAAGGCAGGCTGGTTTTCTCTTTTGGCTTGGCTTGGCTCCCATTGTTTAATTACTTGCTTTGATATAGGTGGTTGCTAAGCATTTACACAATGGGGCTTCCCTGGTGGCTCATGGGTGAAGAAATCGCCTGCAGTGCAGAAGACTGCCTGCCTGTGCAGGAGACAAAGGTTCCATCTTTGGATAGGGAAGATCCCTGGAGAATGAAATGGCAATCCACTCCAGTATTCTTGCCTGGGAAACTCCATGGACAGAGGAGCCTGGTGGCTACAGTCCCTGGGGTTGCAAGAGTTGGGCACCACTTAGCAACTTAGCAACTTCACCACCACCACCAAGCACTTGCATACATTAGCTCTAACTCTTAGAGTAACAGGTGTGGGATCCCCGTTTTCAAAGAAAAAGCAGCAATTCAGAGGTGTTACAAGTTTAATTAAGGCACTTAGCTAGAAAATAGTGAAGACTGGATTTGTTTCGATTCCAAAATCTCTATTCTGTCTATATTACCACACCGTTTCAGCAGGCAGGCATCCAAGCCATCCCTAACTATTCTTGGGGAAATTTTTTTCAGTTATGTACACATTTATATTGTCTCAGAGAAACCAAGAAATGATTTATTCATATCAAACTTCTAAATGTGTTTCATCATTGATCGAGCAGTAAATGAATTTTACAGCTGGCACCTAGAATTGTGACTATCAATTCTTACCTGTTTTTTCATTGAATATCAGAAATACTTATCAAGACAGCCTACCTGGAATAGGACAGGGAAGCTTTCAGAAAACCCAAGGGTGAATTCTAAAAGGCCAACCCACCGAAATAACCTGTATGTTTTTTCTAGTTTGAAGAAAGTTCCTCTTTTATGGCCTAGTCCCTCCTACCTAAACTATCTACATGTCAAAAGTTCCATCACTCTTGAACCTCCATTCTTAAATTTAGTCCAAAAAATTGGGATCATTAGTTTCTGAAACGGTAGAGGAACTTTGAAATTGCAATGCATGGGTTTGGATTGTAGCTATGAATTTGGATAAAAAACATAGTTTGGAAAAATTTTAAGTAGTTTTGATACGATTTTTTTTTAGTTTGCAAGTTGTTTTTTCTTTAAATATCAATGTAACATATGCTCATTGTAAAAAATTTAGAAAAATGTAACTTAACAGAAAAAAAAAAATACTCCCATCATCCTAAGGCAAAATGTTGAGAATTTCCTTCCTTCAGTGTTTTTGTGGATAACTTTTTCTTTATGTGAGACATATAGATAGCAAGTTTTTGTCTTGCTTTCCTAACAATGTTATGTCATAGGCTGCATGTGTCATATAGCTATATAGTATTCTCCTCCATAGGTGTACCATAATTTTCTTCCAACATTTTTACAGGGATGATCATTTGTTTTCAACATTAGTTGTAATAATGTTATAATGTATCTTTTTACATAAACCTTGCCTTTCTCATTATTTCTTTGAGATGAACTTCTAAAGAATTACTTGGTGTCAATGTTTTGAAATTACTTATACTGAGAAACTGATGTCTGGAACAACAGGACACCCGCTGGATATTAGTCCCCTCTCGTTTTTTGCTTCTGATAGGGAACAAGGGGAACTTATTATTTTTTTTAGTATTACCTTTTTTTTTTTTGCTTACAAGTTTTAAATATGTTTATTGTCATCTTTTTGTATCTTGAAGGCACGAAGTGCGTTTTTACCTTATAGTATATGGCATATCCTTGCCTAGAGTTCTAAGTCCCCAGATCTTCAAATGGGCTGGTTTCTAATGTAATTAAGACTTGGCTTACATGTTCATTTCACTGATCTCCCTATTTAAGCACTATTCTGCGGGCCTCCCCACCACTCACTGCTGTGTGATATTACCCTGTCTTATTTTCCTTGTAGCAATTATCACTGAATGAAGTGATCTCATTTTTTTTAATTTATTTCTAAAATTTTTCTTTTGAAGTAATTTCACATGGAAAGTTGCAAGAATAATGTACCTTTCATGTACCTTTCACCTATGTCACCAGATGTTAACATTTTTGCCATATTCGTTTTTGTTTGATTATGATAGAATTCTCTCTGTATTCTTTTTTTTTTTCCAAATGGCTGAGAATAAGTTCCAAATCTGATATCCTTTTACCTCTAAACACTTTAATGTATATTTTCTTTTTCTTGCATATAATTTTTAAAGATAATTTTTATTGAAGTATTTGATTTACAGTGTTATGTTAGTTTCTGCTTGCGGCGAAGTGAGTCAGGTATACATACACATATATCCACTCTTCTTTAGATTCTTTCCCATATAGGTCATTATAGAGTATTGAGTAGAGTTCCCCATGCTTTACAGTTGTTCAGTTGCTCAGTCATGTCCAACTCTTTGTGACCCCATGGACTACAGCACACCAGGCCTCCCTGTCCATCACCCATTCCCAGAGTTTGCTCAGATTCATGTCCGTCGAGTCGGTGATGCCATCCAACCATCTCATCCTCCATCGTCCCCTTCTCCTCCTTCCTTCAATCTTTCCCAGCGTCAGGGTCTTTTCCAGTGAGTCGACTCTTTGCATCAGGTGGCCAGAGTTTTGGAGCTTCAGCTTCAACGTCAGTCCTTCCAATGAATATTCAGGGTTGATTTCCTTTAGGATTGACTTGTTTGATCTCCTTGCAGTCCAAGGGACTCTCAAGAGTCTTCTTATTAGCTATCTCTTTTATATAGAGTAGTGTGTGTATGTCAGTCCCAATCTCCCAATTTATCCTTTCCCCTTTGGTAACCATAAATTTGTTTTCTACATCTGTGACTCTGTTTCTGTTTTGAAAATAAGTTCATTTGTACCCTTTTTTAAAACTCTGGATATAAGCGATATCATATGATATTTGACTTCACTTAGTATGACAACCTCTTCAATGTGTATTTTCTAAGAATAGAACAGTCTCTTACATAACCATCAAAATCAAGAAATTATCTAAAGACTTTATTCTAATTCTCAAAACTGTCCTCTTTATAACAGAATATTAAAAATTGTTCTTCTGGTCCAGGATTCATTCCAGGATCACAAGTTGCATTTAGTTGTCATGTCTATTTATTTTGACGTTAAATTGTCCCAGATTTGGCAAGGGGGAACCTTTTTAATCCTGCTTCTGTGTCCTTTGGATGTGACCCTATCATTTTTTAAAGAACTTCGTGTTTTAACTCAACTAGATATTCTAGATTCATCTTGTATTTCTCAGTTCCAGCCTTGAAATTAGCTATTTCTTCAGACAAATTTTTCTTTTAGTAAAGTTTGGTGTTTAGAAACCAGGTTCGGAGCATTAAATATACTTTTTGCTATTGAGATGTCATTGTGTCTGCTGCTGCTGCTGCTAAGTCGCTTCAGTCGTGTCTGACTCTGTGCGACCCCATAGATGGCAGCCCACCAGGCTCCCCCGTCCCTGGGATTCTCCAGGCAAGAACACTGGAGTGGGTTGCCATTTCCTTCTCGAATGCATGAAAGTGAAAAGTGAAAGGGAAGTCACTC
>NW_011494606.1:8583430-8586552 GCF_000754665.1 Bison bison bison
AAGAACACTGGAGTGGGTTGCCATTTCCTTCTCGAATGCATGAAAGTGAAAAGTGAAAGGGAAGTCACTCAGTCGTGTCCAACTCTTAGTGACCCCATGGACTGCAGCCCACCGGGCTCCTCTGTCCATGGGATTTTCCAGGCAAGAGTACTGGAGTGGGATGCCATTGCCTTCTCCAGTCATTGTGTCTAGGCCCTCTTAATTATCAGAGATAGAAATATGCACATATCACATTATGTCCATTATAATAACTATATTGAAAAAAAATGACCCTGAAAGCATATCAGTACCTCCCATTGCAGTCCAGTACTATGGAACTCATTTTAGCCTTCCCCAGTTTCCTGTTTATAACTCTGTTCCCCAATATTAAGAAACCATAATACATTTACTTGCTTGCTTAAGAAGTTAAGTGAAAGTTGCTAAGTCATGTCTGACTCTTTGTGACCCCATGGACTATACAGTCCATGGAATTCTCCAGGCCAGAATACTGGAGTGGTATCTGTTCCCTTCTCCAGGGGATCTTCCCAATCCAGGAATCAAATCCAGATCTCCACATTGCAGGTGGATTCTTTACCAACTGAGCCACCGGGGAAGCCCAAGAATACTGGAGTAGGTAACCTATCCCTTCTCCAGGGGATCTTCCCAACCCAGGAATTGAACTGGGATCCCTTCATTGCAGGCAGATTCTTTACCAGCTGAGCTACCAGGGAAGCTCTTTTGCTTAAGAAAGTAGTTTCTAGTTCATACCACTGTCAAAACAACAAAAACACAGCCCTACTGACTAGATGAGTATTCTTTTTGTTTTTAACTTGTGTTCAAAAGTTAATTAGATTCTTTCACTCCCCCTCTTCAATTGGTTAGTTATTCATTTAAAGTACATTTATGTTTATCTGTATCTTATTATATTCCATTTTAGTTCTTCCCCATTCTTCTTTGTGTTGTATTTGTATGCATTTACTGAGCATTTGGGGCTTCCCAATTGGCGCTAGTGGTAAAGAATGCACCTGCCAAGATAGGAGTTGTAAGGGACTCAGGTTCAATCCCTCGGTTAGGAAGATCCCCTGGAGAAGGAAATACTGGAAACCCACTCCAGTATTCTCTCCTGGAGAATCCCATGGACAGAGGAGCCTGGCGAGCCAGACGCAACTGAAGTGCTTTAGCGTACAGACACTGAGCGTATGAAACATGGTTCTGAAAGTCAGCACTATTCAGAAAGATATCTTTCAAGAAGTGTCATCTTGTCCACTCCAGTCTAGCCCCATTCCCATCTGCCCCTGTGGGTAACCAGTCTCATCATCTGACTTATTCTTTCTGTGTTTCTTTTTACACAAATGAACAGATAAGTCTGTTTTTTTATTCCCTCCCCTTTTTTCTTACACAAATGGTAACATACTCTAGTCACTCTTAACTCTTACACACTTTTTTTTTTTTTTAATCTAAGGTATGTCCTGGAAATCACTCTGTCAGTTCATAGAGATCTTGTTCATTCTTTGTTTGGCTGTATACTACTTCATTGGTATGTGCGATAGTTTTTTTCAAACATACTCCTTTATATGGATATATAGGTTGTCTCCAGTATTCTGAGAGCGCTGTAGCGCGTTTGTACATAGGTATTTTGTTACTGTTGGAGGTGTATCTATAGGGTAGATGCTTAGAAGCAAGATTTCCAAGTGAGAAGCTCACACTGTCACATTCTTCTCCATCGTGGGAGAAGTGCTACTTTGCCCTTGTATCATCAGCACGTGTGTGCCCATTTCTCACAGCCTCATCGACAAAATGTGTTCTCAGACTTCTTATCTTTTGGCAATATATGTTAGGTGAGAAACGATAGTTTTAATTGGTGTATCTCATATTATGAGTGAGATTAAACATCTTTCATAAGCTTAGAGGCCATTTCAGTATCTTTTTGTACCTGTATAGATTGTGTATTCAAGTCTTTAGCCCTTTTCTCTATAGAATTTTGATCCTTCTTTGAAAATTTTTCTAGAGTTCTTTATATATCTGCAATTATATGTTACAAATATTTCCTCCCAGTTTGTCAGTGTTTTCTGACTTTGCTTGAGATAGTGGTATTGTTTTATGTAGTGTCAAATGTATCCTTCTTTTCTTTCATTGCTCTGTTGCTGCTGCTCAGTTGCTAAGTCATGTCCAGCACTTGGCAACCCCTTGTACTACAGTACACCAGGCTTCCCTGTCCTTCACCATCTCCTGGAGTTTACTCTTAATTCAAGGTGGATTTAGAAAAGGCAGATGAACCAGAGATCAAATTGCCAACATCTGTTGGGTCATAGAAAAAGAAAGAGAATTCCAGAAAAACACTACTGCTTCATTGCCTATGCTAAAGCCTTTGACTGTGTGGATCACAATAGATTGTGGAACGTTCTTAAAGAGATGAGAATACCAGGCCACCTTAAATGCCTTTGGAGAAACCTGTAGGCAGATCAAGAAGCAGCAGTTAGAACTGAACATAATGGACTGGTTCAAAATTAGGCAAAGAGTACATCAAGGCTGTATATTGTTACCCTGCTTATTTAACTTATATGCAAAGTTCATCATGGGAAATGCCTGGCTGGATGAAGCACAAGATGGAATCAAGATTGTTGGGAGAAATATCAATAACCTCAGATATATAGATGACAGCACCCTTATGGCAGAAAGTGAAGAGGAACTAAACAGTCTCTTGATGAAGGTGAAAAAGGAGAGTTGAAAAGCTGGCTTAAAACCCAACATTGAAAAAATAAAGATCATGGCATCTGGTCCCATCACTTCATGGCAAATAGATGGGGAAACAATGGAAACAGTGACAGATTTTATTGTCTTGAGCTCCAAAATCACTGCAGATGATGACTGCAGCCATGAAATTAAAAGATGTTTGCTCCTTGGAAGAAAAACTGTGACAGACCTAGATAGCATATTAAAAAGCAGAGACATTACTTTGCTGTCAAAGATCCATCTAGTCAAAGCTGTGGTTTTCCCATTAGTCATGTATAGATGTGAGAGTTGGACCATAAAGAAGACTGAGCATCGAAGAATTGATGCTTTTGAACTGTGATGTTGGAGAAGATTCTTGAGAGTCCCTTGGACTACAAGGAGATCCAACCAGTCAGTTCTAAAGGAAATCA
>NW_011494606.1:8586652-8635800 GCF_000754665.1 Bison bison bison
TCAGTCCTGAAAATTCACTGGAAGGACTGATGCTGAAGCTGAAGCTCCAATACTTTGGCCACCTGATGCAAAGAGCTGAGTCATTAGCTTGACTCAATGGACATGAGTTTGAGCAATCTCCGGGAGTTAGTGAAGGACAGGGAAGCCTAGTGTGCTGCAGTCCCGGGGTTGCAAAGAGTTGGATACGCCTGAACAACAACAGCAACAACAACAACAACAACAACAACATATCCATTGAGTCGGTGATGCCATCCAACTGTCTCATCCTCTGTGGAGTGACTGAACAACAACAACATATCCATTGAGTCAATGATGCCATCCACCCGTCTCATCCTCTGTGGAGCGACTGAACAACAACAACATGTCCATTGAGTCAATGATGCCATCCACCCGCCTCATCCTCTGTGGAGCGACTGAACAACAACAACATATCCATTGAGTCGGTGATGCCATCCAACCGTCTCATCCTCTGTGGAGCGACTGAACAACAACAACATGTCCACTGAGTCAATGATGCCATCCAACCGTCTCATCCTCTGTGGAGCGACTGAACAACAACAACATGGCATCATTGAGTTGGTGATGCCATCCAACCATCTCATCCTCTGTTGTCCCCTTCTCCTCCTGCCCTCAATCTTTCCCAGCATCAGAGTCTTCTCCAGTGAGTCGGCTCTTCGCATCAGGTGGCCAAAGTATTGGAGCCTCAGCTTCAGGATCAGTCCTTCCAATGAATATTCAGGGTTGATTTCCTTTGGGATTGACTGGTTTGATCTCCTTGAGTCCAAGGGACTCTCAAGAGTCATCTCCAGAACCACAGTTCAAAAGCATTAATTCTTCGGCACTCAGCCTTCTCTATGGTCCAACCCTCACATCCATACATGACTACTGGAAAAATTATGGCTTTGACTATACGGACCTTTGTCAGCAAAATGATATCTCTTCTTTTTAATATGCTGTCTAGATTTGTCATAGCTTTTCTTCCAAGGAGGAAGTGTCTTTTAATTTCCTGACTGCTGTCACTGTTTGCAGTGATCTTGGAGCCCAAGAAAATAAAATCTGTCACTTGTTTCCATTATTTCCCCCTCTATTTAGCATGAAGTGATGGGACCGGATGCCATGATCTTAGTTTTTTGAATGTTAAGTTTTAAGCCAACTTTTTCACTCTCCTCTTTCACTTTCATCAAGAGGCTCTTTAGTTCCTCTTCACTTTCTGCCATAAAGGTGATGTCATCTACATATCTGAGGTTGTTGATATTTCTCCCAACAATCTTGATTCCATCTTGTGATTTATCCAGCCTGGCATTTCACATGATGTACTCTGCATATAAGTTAAATAAGCAGAGTGACAATATACACCCTTGACGTACTCCTTTCCCAATTTTGAACCAGTCTATTGTTCCATATGCGGTTCTAACTGCTGCTTCTTGACCTGCATACAGGTTTCTCTGGAGGCATTTAAGGTGGTCTGGTATTCTCATCTCGTTAAGAATTTTCCATAGTTTGTTGTGATCCACACAGTCAAAGGCTTTAGCATAGTTAAATGAAGCTGATTTATTTTTGCATTCTCTTGCTTTTTCTATGATCCAACAGATGTTGGCAATTTAATATTTGGTTCCTTTGCCTTTTTTGAATCTAGCTTGTACATCTGGAAGTTCTCGTTCATGTACTGTTGAAGTCAAACTTCAAAAATTTTGAGCATTATGTTGCTAGCCTGTGAAATGAGCCAATTGTGCGATAATTTGCACATTCTTTGGCATTGCCCTTCTTTGGGATTGGAATGAAAATTGACCGCTTCCATTTCTGGAGTGTGAAATCCTGGTTATTGCTCTGACTCTGTTCCACACTCAGATCATATAGGAATCCATCCATATTTCCTTTTAGTACTTCTGTGGTTTCATTTTTTACACTTAGATCTCTGATTCCCTTGGGGTTTGTCCTCTGTGTGTGGTGTGAGATACGGATCTAAGTTTATCCTTTTTCAAATGTCTGTCTTGTTATTTCTTTACCATTTATTTAAAACTTTATCTTCTTTTCCCAGAGATTTGAGATATTCAACTTCTGTGTGCATCTTGGTCTATATCTGGACATTCTCTTCTGTCCTACTAAGTCACTTGTATCTATTCCTGCATCCTAGTACCGCACTGCTCTGCTCGTAGAGGCTTTACAGTATATTTTAATATTGAATAAGGTCAACCAGCCCTCATAGCTTTTCTTTTTCATCATTTTTCTAAATGTATTCTTAACATGTTTTTTCCATATGTATTTTAGTACCAATCTTGGTGTCAACAAAACACTTAGCTCTGTAAAAAAAATATCATTGGTATTGCTTAAAATTTAGAATGCTAGTTTAGCAGAAGTGATATCTTCATGAGGTTTCCATCCTATCCAAGAACAGAGGATGTCTTCTTACTTGTTCATGTCTACTTTTGTGTTTTTCAGGAACATTTTAAAACTTTCATCCTGTGAATTTGGAGTGTTTCTTGTTTGTTTGTAATTATTTTATCTTCTAATATACTATGGAAAATAAGGTTTTCTCTACCATTGTATCTTTTGATTATTGCTTATAAAATCAATGTATATGAAAGTTTTTGAATTGTTTGCTAATTTTATATCCTGCTACTATACTAAATTATTTTATTGTTTGAACTAGTTTTGTCATTTATTTCATCTATTCACTAACAAATAATCTGCAAATAGAGATAATTTTACTTCTTTTTTTCTAGTTCTTAGGGCTCTGTTGATTTTTCTTGTTGAGTTACATCTGTTAAAAATACCAGTACAGTGTTAATAGTGGAGATGACAGACTTATCTTGTCCTGATTTTAGTGGAAACGTTTCTAATACTTTTCCATTAGTTGAAATTTTGGCTTTACCAGTATCATATTATGAGAGTGGCTTATTCCCATTTTCTTGAGTGTTTCTACCAAGAAAGAGTTAACCTTTGTTAATAGCTTTTTTAGTACCAATGGAGATAATCATAATTTTTTTCCCCAGATCCATTAATATAGTTTATTTTATTAATGAATTTTCTAAAACTGAACCACATTTGCGTTCCTAAAATAAATACCACTTAGCTGTGGTGTATCATTTTCTTAATGTGGTGTCAGATTTTAGTTCCCTGTTATTTATAGTTTTTACTTGATATTCATTTGTAATATTGGTCTGTAACTTTCCTTTTTCAGGTGGGGGCTGAATTTATACGATTTGGGTGTCAAGGTTATACTAGCTTCATAAGATAATTTGGATGCTTTCTTTATTTTCTTATGCTCTGGAATAATTTATGTCATATTGGAATTATCTAGTCTTTGAAAGTTTAAGAGAACCCCCGTTTGAAACTGTCTGGGCCTGGAGCTTTTTTAATTCCTTGATTACTCTCTATTTCCTCTGCAGATATTGGCCTGTGTAAGTTTTTCATCTGCGTTTTCAGATGTTCAGTGGAAACTCTTATACTTTCTTATTGTATATAGTTCTTTATCCTTGTCTTTCTTAAGTTTAGTAATAGTATGTCTATTTTAGACTTCCCTGGTGGCTCAGTTGGTAAAGAGTCTGCCTGCAATGCGGGAGACCTGAGTTCAATCCCTGTGTCCAAAAGATCCCCTGGAGAAGGAAATAGCAACCCACTCCAGTATTCTTGCCTGAAGAATTAGGTGGATAGAGGAGCCCGGGGGTCTGCAGTCCGTGGGGTCAGAAAGAGTCGGACACAACTGAGCAACTAACACTTTCACTTTCATGTCTGTTTTAAGTTTTTTGAAAAATGAAATTCTGACTTATTAATCAGTGTTACTATTTTTCTGTCTTTTACCTAATGAATTTTTAGTCCTCTGTTTATTATTCCTGCTTTGATTTACTTTTTAATTTTTTTCTAGCATTTTGAAAGGGGAATTTAATTCCTTTGTTTTCATTTTTATTTATTTGTGTTTAAAACTATAGATTTCCTCTGATCATTGCTTTAATTTGTCCCATAAATTATGACAGTATTTTCATTGTCATTATGTCTTGAAATTCTGTAATTTGGTCTTCCCTTTCATGCTGGAAATGTTTAAAGGAACATGTTTTATTATCCTGGTGGAAGGGTCTTTTAATTTTATGATTTAGTTTTACTGCATTGTAATTACAAGGGTTTGTTTATGTAATTTCTGCTTTACATAATTTACCACTTTTTTAATGTAATCTGGCATATGATCAACTCGTGAATGCTCTTTATTGATTTTGTAATTTAAGCCTTCTATATCCTTACCATTTTTTTGTTCCTCTTGATCTGTCCTATATTGAGAGGAGCATATTAACAACTCTTTTCAGTGTATTTTTTTCTATGTATCCTTACAGCTCCTGTAGTTTCTACTTTATAGAGATGGCTACTTGTTTCTTGGTACATAAACATAATTGTTGTGTCTTCATTGTGTTACGGCTTTTAGCACTGAAGGCGTCTTTCTTTGCTGCTTTTTCTATGGCTGTCACAATGCCTGCCTGGTATACCTTTGCTCATGTTATTATTTTTGGACTTTCTAAATGAATTTCCCAGTGGAAGGACCTTTTATTTTAGGATTAGCTATCCCCCGGGGTCTCTTTCTCTTCTTATGTTTTTAAGGGTCTCTTATTTTTTTAACTTGTGGTGATCTGAGTCTTCCCTGCTGTGCACAGGCTTTCTCAGGTCGTGGCGAGCAAGGGCTCCTCTGCTCTTGGGCGCAGGCGCTCAGCACGTGGGCGCAGTAACTGTGGCACGTGGGCTCAGGAGGTACAGGCACAGGCTCAGCAGCTGTGGTGCAGGGGCTTCTTGGTGGAATCTTCCCAGACCAGGAATTGAGGCAGATTCCTGTCCACCTGGTGGCTCGGAGGTTAAAGCATCTGCCCATAATGCGGGAGACCTGGGTTTCATCCCTGGGTCGGGAAGATCCCCTGGAGAAGAAAATGGCAATGCACTCCAGTACTCTTGCCTGGAGAATCCCATGGACAGAGGAACCTGGCGGGCTACAGTCCATGGGGTCACAAAGAGTCGGACGTGACTGAGTGACTTCATTTCTTCTTCCTGTCCACCATACTGCCAGAGAAGTCCCCTTTTTGTTGCTTTTACCCTCTCTCCCCAGAAACCCTGCCTCTCCAGGTTGCCTCCTCAGGCCCTGTGTACACTGAGGCTGCCTCGTGGAGGCTGCTCTGGTCCACCAGGACTTTTGTTTTCTACCAGCATCTTGGCACTTTGAGTAGCCTTTCTCCTTCTTTGGGTTATTAGAGTTGTCTTGGGTGTTCATTCTCCTCTTCCCTCTTCTGTGTTTCCCCCTCAACCCTGCTTTGCCCTCTGCAAAGAGTTAGAGTAAGAACTTGAGAAGTATCTCCACGAGAAGTTGGTGCTTATATCTCCTAGTTATAGGTAACTGTACATTTGCAGTTGGAGAAGGCAATGGCAACCCACTCCAGTACTCTTGCCCGGAGAATCCCATGGACAGAGGAGCCTTGTGGGCTGTAGCCCACGGGGTCACAAAGAGTCGGACACGACTGAGAGACTTTCATTCTCAGAGCCTAGTTACTTAGAAGACATCTCAGTAAATAATTGTTGAGTAACTCTTCTTCAAAATATGTGTGTCTTTTAGTCATTTTTCTGTTAAATTATTAATACTTATTTTGATGATCTGTGTATGATCATGTTTGATCTCTGTGAAGCTTAATAATCTAATTGGACAGTAATATATCTAGTAAGAGTTTAAGATGTGAATCAGATATCAATAAAGACAAATTTTGTAGCTTTTACTTAGATTAAATGATGCATGATTCAAATTTACAGAAAATGAACCTGACCTGGTCCCATTGATGGCGGTAATAATTGTTTAATTTTTTAATCACTCAAGTGTTGTAGGCTCCATATCTAACAAATACTGAGCATGACCTTCTGTCCACTAGCATTTTATACTTTCAGTTATTGCCTTCGAAAGCACTCAAAGGGATTTAGCAAGTTCTGGCCTCAGTGTTTTATCAGTGCTTTATCTTGGTGCCCTGACACATACTCACATATCAGTTAAAGAAGAAAGGGAAATAGGAGCACAAAAATCATAATAAGCAGAAGAATGAGTTGCGAGGGGGAGTGAAAGTTACGAAGAAGGGCTGGAAAGTATAGACAGAAGATAGAACTGGGACATGCCACCAACCAGGTTGCTTCATCCTGATCTTACATTGTCTGTTCTTCCTCTGGGATCTTATTCTCTGCCTCAGAATAGACCACAGCACCAACAGCATCATGTTGGATCCCTTTTGTTATAGGCCTGGTGAAATTCCTTCAATCGGAGAAGTGGCTTAGAGCACAAGAGTCCTGGAAAAGAACAGTGCAGTTTTAATAGCTGGGGGAGTTTGGTGTTTTGCTTGTTTCCACTGAAAATGTTTGGCTGTTTCATTGATTGGCAAGGAGAACAAAGAAGCCTTTCACTTTTTAAGGATGGCTTTAGAGGGCAAACTGGGCGATGCCTGGTAAAGTGGGTGTTTTCTCGTGAATGATATTTGGTCTATTTTTACAGTTGGAAACATTCTAATCTTAAGCTTCTTGTTTGAGCAGGTCAGAGAGCGTGCTGTGGAATTCTTACATTTGATCCCAGGGTCTGTTTACTCCCCTATGGTTGAGACTTCATGAACTTGGCTTCTGAATTTATAAATATCTTATTGGTTTCAGAATCAGCTGTCAGTTTACTTATCTTCACCTTGTAGGTGATTTGAAGGGAAAAGATTAGAAACCTGGTTAACATCTAATAATAAATACTTTAGACTAGAAATCTCTAAGTTCTTTCTTTAAAAGTCGTTACAGCCGCACTATCCCTCTTTTTATATTTTCCCAGGCTCTTGCGACTTATCTGTGGTGTCTTTGCTTGAGGCTTGCTCTTGGTTAAACATGTGAATGTTTTTTTGTGCTGGGAATGCTAACTCAATGGTTCCTTTCCTATATGTATTCAAATCAGTTTTCCAGTTATTTTTCTTAGAATTTAATTTTGCAGGCATTGTAGCATGAGTGGATTTTGGAAAGAAGTGTACGTAGCCCCAACAACCAGAGGGTTTCCTGTTTTCTGTGTGCTCTTTTGTTCCCGTCATTCACCTTCACACACACAGCTTTGCCTCCTTGTCGTTAGTGCACTGCTTCAAATTCCGTTATTTTCGTTTAACATGTACCAGATGCTTTAAGTAATTGTTTAAAAATCTACTATCCTTTAGATATAGTATATAGTAACTTATAAATCATTTGTAAGTACGCCAGGAATTCTGGCATTTGTTTTTAAAGTTTAAAAAATTTTTGTTGTCATGAACTTTTGGCTTTCCTTTTGGCGTTGTTTTCTTCCCTTAATCCTCAGTATACTGGAGTTGCTTTTGTCTAATTCTCTTACATGTACAGGTATTCACTACAGTTTTTAACAGGTGAGCTATGTTCTCTACCATACACATTCATTTGATACTGAGGTGAAACGAAGCATAATTAACATATTCAGAGGATCCTAAAACTTATTTGAGAGAGTCATCTTTCTCCAGCATTGCCAAGAAAGAGAAAAAATTAATTTGTCTTTTTTTTCTGCCTGCTTTCACTTGAGATTGCTAACAGTGGTGTGTGAGGAGAAGGAGGTGGGCACAAATAGAAATGAGACGTACCCAATCCACAAAATGGGTCAGCAGCCCCACCTTGGTATTTGAAGTACTTAGGCTAACGTTGCCTTCATGAAGCAGGCAGGAGGAAATTTGTGCTCAGGGACAGATGGATTCATGAGCAGCCAGTCAGTAAAACTACATGGATTTCTTAGATGGCACAATCTGAAAACCTCCTTACATTGTGTTGAGATTCAGAAGCCCATCCTGATTATCAAACTGCATGGACTTATCACAGTATTCTAATAATAAAAGTTATATTGTTTCTTAAATCTTCAACTGACACACATATATATATATCACACTTTTGTTTCTAAAGGAAGTAGAAATTCGGAACAAAGACCTGGAGGGACAACTGTCTGACTTAGAGCAACGTCTGGAGAAAAGTCAGAATGAACAAGAAGCTTTTCGCAATAACCTGAAGACCCTGTTAGAAATCCTTGATGGAAAAATCTTTGAACTAACAGAATTACGAGATAACTTGGCCAAGCTACTAGAACGCAGCTAAGGAAAGTTAAATTTCAGTGCCAATTGATTAAAAAAGATACTGTCTCTCTTCATAGGATTGTTTGGGCTCCACATCAAGATTGCACAAAAAAAAATTTGAATATCTCTTCTCCACGAGGAGGATCTTTTGAAAATTGGAATTGTATATTTCAGTGTAAATTTTAGAATTCAGCTTGTAGCTAGTTGGGGAAAAAAAAAAAGAGATGAAAAACTTGAACTACAAATTACCTCCATGTATATTATTGGCCATAGTTAACTAGAAAGTTATAAATAGACACTTAATGCAATCTTTTTTTCTGATATTAGCCAATGGGAGAATTAACAAATGTCTGGGTCACATCCCCCTTTTTGTGTTCAACACAGTGAAGGTTATCTGCTTTTTAAATTAATTTATTTATGATATCTAAAGCTGTGTTTTGTGCAAAAACTTAGTGATGAAAGCCCTGTCTTTTGTTGTAATCTGAATAATTTCTCAGGATATTTTTGCACTGCCAAAGGCAGTGCCGTTACCAATTAATTCTTGCCAGGAGTGAAAGAGAGCTGCATCTTTAATTGAAACATACTATAACTGGGTGTATAGAGTTCTTCCCTTTTTTTATACTGGAAGATACTTCACTCTGGTGACCGCTCTGATACACTCTGGTGTTCTCTAATCTTATCTGCTGTATAGTTTACTTTTCCATATCGATTCCATGTATTTATGAAAAGATACTGTCTCCCATTTTATTACACATTTTAAAGCCAACTAATGAAGGCAGCTGAGTCCCTCCAAAATTTTTCTTTTTAAATTTCTAATAAATTTGACACATAGTACTGAAACATAGCAGCCCGTCACTGACGGTCTGGTCTAGCAATGTTAAGTATATTTACAGAATATGCAGTTACATTTATTTATATATTTTGCAAGAAATCTTTTCTGAATGATTAATGCATTTCAATTTACAAATACTAATGGTTGTTGGGGAACTGTTTATTATAGATCATTTTAAGGTGTATAGCTATTTTAAAGGCGATCCATTTCCATCAAGCAGCCAATCAGAGGACTATTGGGATTGGAGCCGTTTACTCTGTCTGGGTCTTCACACCAACCACATCTCTAGTCAATCCTCATAAGGCAATATTCTAAACTGTTAACTAGGCATTTCAAAAGAGGAATTCAATTCAGTGGGCTCTCCTCAGTGAACAGGTTTTAATGTTATTTTGATGTAATTTTAAAGGACTTTTAGCAAACATGCATTTCTTTATATATTTCTTTTAAGGAGCTATTTTAAAAAGTAAGTCAAGTGCTGTCTAGTCTGCTTATGGAGTAAGAATTGCATCAGAGTCCATATATTCTTGCTGTACAATGCTTGTGATGTTGAGGAGGGTTCTTTTTTAAAGTGTATGCTTGAGTATCGACTCCATGGAGTCTACAAATGCACTGACTTTTTGTTTGTACCCCCAAACAATTGAATTGTTAAGTACAAAATTAAGCTGATTAATCAATTTGTAACCATTTTTTCACTCACACAGCTACTCAACACCAGACAATTTTGTTTTATATATGTATGTGTATGTATATAAATACATACATATTAATTTATATTAGAGTGAAAAATAAATGGTTTGTTTCTAAAGTTAGTTTCTAAAGTGAGTTTTCAGGTGTCTCTGAAAAGTTTTTATCAGACACTTAATCATCATGTATTATATGTGCTATAATATCATGTACCTCCATCTATTTTAGGGTATTTTCCTCACCTATTTCTTGTAGGGAGGATAATTTAGGTACACAAGCTCAGAGCCATTTCTCTGATAAATCAGGTAATAAAATTTATTTGATTGATGGAATTTTGAAGTAGATGTGACTTTATCCATCAGTTTCTGAGTACAGAGCACCATATTTTAATTTAAATAGGGGATTTAACACTAGGGATCAGGGAATTTAGTTATGAAGAGTTAAAAAAATTAAAGAAAAAAAACAGTATTAGCTATTGAAATGGTAAGTGAATTATTTTAATGATGTAATAAGATATTTTTAAATTTTGACATAGTTGTCATTTAATGGGAAAATAAGTCACCAAAATGTCTCCACTTGAATTGTATTGATATATGAGACATGTGTGTAATTCAATATATACATATACTCATATGTATATACAGAAAATTATTTTTAATATTTTCCTACTGATATGAAATTTAAAATTGGAAATTTTGTGAGTTTTTTCCTTTCCAATAGAGTCTACTTTTTTTCTTTTTTTTTAGTGATTTCAACAATTTCTTGAGGGCTGCACCTTTAAATTCCCAGATTGTCTTTGGACATGTATAGTATATGGGATAAGGTGGACACAAATGCACATATAAATAAAATCTTATTAAGACTATTTTAAACACTCATTTACAGTAGGAGAGTACCTAGAGATCATCATCTACAAGTCATAATTAGGCCGTGTGCCTACCGTCATTTTCTCCATTTCTGTATTATATAAATAAAAGTTTGCATATTAAAATTTGATTTTTTTCCCAGAGACAAATATTATATAATGTATCTATATTTAGATCAAACTGTGGTAATATATTTATCAGAAAATAATGTTGGGGGGCTATAGCCTGAACATGTGGACTGGAAGTGACGCAGGGAGGGAGAGCAGAGATTGATCCCATTGTGTATAAGTTATTATATGATGACTGAATTCTTGTACAAAAAAACAACTGAAAAAAAGAAAAACAAAAATACAGTTTTTATTTTGAAATACCTTTGTTGTTCTCTGAAGAATGTACTTTATCTTTTTCTCCTTCAGTCTTTTACAGATGTTTTTAAAGAAGCATTTAAGTAACGGCAGCATTTACTTAAATCTTACAGGTGCTACTGGATTTTGCATTAGTATGTTACGTTGTGAAATCCTAACTTTGACATAAAAGGTTTTATAAGTATTTCCCTGCCTGGAAAATTAGTTTTTGTTTCTCCTCTCTCTTTTTCCTCTCTTTTTCCCTCCCTCTTTCTTCCTGCAGATTACAAAAGGCCATGAAGTTGCACCCCTTCTGTCCCTATGGGAGAACTCAAGCATCGCCATAGATTTAATGTTTTGCTGTCATTGAACGATTGAGAAGCAGTTAGAGGAAAAACTTACACCATTTTTTCAAGTGGAACTAAAAGAGACTCTCACAACTGAACCACCGCCACCTTTTAAAACTCATTTGTCTGCCTTGTTAAAATTAAATGTGTTCTTCCGCATGCGTGCTCCAGCCTTCCGTGTCTTACGTAACCCTGGAGTGTATTCGGCCGCTCTCTCCTTTCTGCCTCTCTGACAGCTCTGGATCGGGAGGCGAGACGGAGGGAATACTTGTTTGGTGGCAGTGGTTTATTGTCTTTCTTATTTATAGAAATCCTTTTGTTTGATATCAAATGACTTTAACATCCTGATATTGTGATTGAAGCCATGAAATAGTCTTCATTGAAATTTTCTCTTCTGGATTCTTAGCATTGTTCCTTTACCCTTTGTGAAGTCAATTAATTTATATAAATCTTAAAGAGGAAAACTTTCAGGTAAGAAGTGGTTGAGAGTGACACATGTAAGAAAAACATTTCTCCAGTAAGATACTATGCTATAATCAGTATTTGCTGTAAAGATAATTTTCATGTGAGAAAACATTTTAAAAATTGCTAGAAAGGGATCATTTTGGAATGGAAACAGATTTATCATTCACCTTACTCTAAATTGTGTGAATGTATTTTTTAATAATATTCATGTTAAATTGGACCTTACCTTTTTTTTTAGCCTTTTATTTTGTACTGGAGTATAGTCAATTGGACCTTTAATTTTTATGGCAGTTTTTCTCTGTGGGAAACTGATGTATCGTTGTCACAGAAATAAGCATAGTTAATGAATTGAAGAAATGAATGTTTTTCTCTTTTTGTTTATATATTGTAAAATAGCTTCAAATAACTAACAATTTTACTCAAGAAAAGACTTGATCAGCACTACACTGCCACGTGATTTCTGCTTAGTATACTAGATAAAAAAGAACGGAGTTGTTTTTACCAAAAACAGGTGATCCAGGGAGAGAAATTGCACCCAGAATAGGAAAAGGCCATAAGCTCCCAATAGATTTCTAGTCAATTCACTGATCTCTGTAAGTACCCTTTTTATCTTTTAGATTAAAGCACACATTCCAGAGGATACCAGGAGAGTATGGGGAGAGGAGAGGATATTTTTCGTGAAACCAGGGCCAGCAAAAGAGTAGGAGCGTAATGCCCTCCGTTTTAATCTGAGACACATCAGGATAGCCAGAGTAATGTAAAGTGCTATTTCCTACCTTGCTGCTGCTTTTAACTAAACAATTTGGGATTGCCCTAATGAATTTCAGAGGCTTTCAAAAGATCCTCTCATTTTTGCCTGTCAGGATTTATAACTTAATATGATACATCACGTTCAGAACTCAGCATTCTGTGGCATTCTGACCTACTTTGTCAATTGTTTTCACGTCAGATTTACCCAGGGACAGAAAGATTACTCTGCTTTCTCCTAATAAAACCAAATTAAGTGACAATGGGTGCCTAGTAAATGCAAAATTAAGCCCATTCTGTAATATAGAAAAATTTTTCTGTTTTTAGACAAATTTCTTCTGTGGGTATTTTTTCTAACTACATTCATTATTTTATCTTGTTGTCTGTGTTTTATAACTATGTTACTATATATGCATAAATATATAGTAAGTCATATCTATATGACTTGTATATATGACTTTTTGGGTTATTATACCTTAAGTGGAATGACTGTTTCAGAAAACAGGGCTAGAAGTAAATGTTTTCTCAACAACTTCAATATGAAAGCAAATAGAAATAGGTGTTTGTTGAATATCTGCTGTGTGACAGGCACTGCACTAACTGTTTGATATTCATTTCTGCATATAGGGTCCCTGCCAGGGGTGTTCCTTTGGAGGGGGGATGCAGGGGAAAGGCCCAAATGATTGCACCTGCTGTTTTCCCCAGCAGTCAGTCTGGCTATCCTGTCCACTGTCGAAGGTGGAGATCTTGTTCATGTTGCTGGTACAGTTTTCCCCTCGAGCTTGCCTGCCTTACCTCTCTATAATATCTCTGTTAGGACACTTCCTAACTATAAATCTTGTATTTGCTTTTCTTGAACTTCTTCCTGCAGCCTCCTTTGGTGTTCACAACGCCTGTCAGTCAGTTGCAGGTCATACTTTGTGAGTGTCATATTTAGCAGTATGTTTTACTCTCCAGTTTTTTTAATTTATAGACTTCAGATAATCCAAGGAAAGTAACTTTCATATGCAGAATTTCAGTCTGTAAAATTTAAGTAGCAAACTACTTATGAAGGTCTTGGGGAGACAAATTACGTGATAAAGTTCCTAGCAAAATAAGTTGTAAACCTGTAAAACTCCTCCCCCAGCACTAAATTAGTAGCTAAGCAGGATGTGGGTTTTGCAGTCAGCACTGGGGAACTTTGTGGCCAGTTCTGGTTCCACATAAGTTAAAGCTTCTTCAGGTTGATCAAGACATTCCATCAGCCACAAAAGTAACTCACGGCCCTGGGTACTTTAGATGGGGGATAGCCCTCATATAAAGGAATCCTGTATTGTGTCTTTTTTGCATCTGACTTAATGTTTTCAAAGTTTCCATGCTGTGGCTTGTATCAGAATTTCATTCCCTTTCAATGCTGAGTAATATTCCATTGTATGGCTATACCACGTTTTGTTTATCCATTTATCTTTTGATGGATACTTAGACCAGTTCCACCTTTTGGCATTTGTGAGTAATTCTACAATGAATATTCATACACAAGTATTTGAGCCATGCTTTCATTTCTTTGAATATATACCTAGGAGTGGAATTGCTGGATCATACAGTAACTCTATCTTTAATCTTTTAAGAAAGGGTTGGGTTTGAACTAGAATAATTTAAAAGTCTTATGGAGCAAGGTGCCATCTCATTGGGAAATCACAGTTGTGGGGTTAGTATTTGTTAATAGACCTGTAAGTGATCCATTGGCCTCTTAAGTTGTGCCTTCAACTCTCTTAAACCTAAAACATAAATAATCTAAAACATCTGTTAAGCACCTGCTCTATTCCAGGAATAGAAACGCAAGGAGAGATGCTTGTCCTTTGGTGCAGAACACAGCTCACAGAGCATAAATGCTATGATAGAGAGGAGCCCTAGTATGAGGGGGACCAGAGGGAAGAAGAGTCAAGAAATCTTTCCCAGAAGAGGTGATCCCCACCCGAGTTTTGGTGGAGGAGTGGGGGCTAGCTAGTGTAAGAAGGGGTGTGAGGGAATTGTTGAGAGTGTGGCACGTGCAAAGACTTGGATGGATGAAAGCATTGAGGCATTCAGAAAATTAGAATGCGTTCGTATACTGACACATAGGGTGTTAGGGAAGGGTGTATGGCAAAAGATAGCGATTGAAGAGTAGGCAAAGGGTAGATCAGGAAAGACTTTTTAAGCACATGAAAGATTTGGGTTTTATTCTGTAATAATCTGGAGATATTGAAGGATTATTTTTGTAGAGAAGTAATGTAGTGTTAAAATACATGGTTTAAAAATCTAGGTATTGAGACTCCCCTTGGTGGTCCAGTGGTTAACTCTGTGCTTCCATTACAGGGGGCGTGGGTTCGATCCCGGGTTGGGGAACTAAGATCCCACATGCTACATGGCATGACCAAAGAAAGAAAATAGAGTCTAGATAGCTCTAGAGATCACAGTAGTCTCTGTTAAGAGGCTCCATTATGTGGCTCTGCTGGAATAGAGAAGTTGAAATGGATTCAGAGAGTATTTGGGAGATAGAATGAGTACGGCTTCTTGGTAGAATCAGTAGATGGCAAAAAAAAAAAAAAGGAGAATACAGGCTGATTCCTAGCTCTCTTGAGTTGGACAACCAGGTGAACAATCCTATTTACTGAGACAGTGAATTCAAGATGGGGAATGGCTTAGTTTTGGTGAAGGCAAGACAAAACAAGATGAATGATGGGTTAGATCTGTTTTAAGTGTAAGATACCTGTGGAATATCTGAGTGGAAATATGATTCTAGTTGGGGCTTAGGAGAAAAATTGATGAGCTGGAGATAAGCTATTTGAGGATTGTCAGCATATGTAATTATAACTGAGGGCATGGAAAATGGGGTGATTACAAGATGAAAATGTTACTTGGGGCCAGGTGTAAGACAAGAGCTTGGAAAGAAACAGAAGGAATGACCAAGAGAGCTGAGTAGATGGGCAGAGCGGGGGACTCGTGGAAGCCCAGGGTAGAGTTTCAGAAAGCCAGGTTTCACATGAGGTTCAAAACGCTGACATATCAACTCTTGCCTTGAGCCAATGACATTCCAAGTATGTTCTGCTGAGACCTTTCGTTAATATTTGCTTGATATATTTTAACATAAAATTAAAAATGAACAAACTCAGATATGCAGTTTATAACCTTCTAAAACGTTGAAATCTGGCAAACATCAGCACCAGGTTAACTGTTTTTGTGCAGATGCCAACATAAACATAAGCATAAACATATCTCTGGTAAACTGAAGAGCATCTTGGTATTTCAAGGTGAACTATTAAATAAAGAACCACTACCATTTCTTAATGTGAATCAGAAATTTCTCAAAACTGTGCAACCGAAACAAAATATAGAAATAGGATCAACATACGATAATATCTGTCTTCTGTAAACCTCAAATGCTGTTTATGAAAATAGCTTCACTTTTCTTATTGACGTATTATTAAATTAAATGCTACATACCATTCTGTTAATATATTGGTTTTCCATGAAGCTGTCATTTCTAAAAAGCTATAGGGATGGGGAGGGGGGTCACTCTTTCCAAGTAGAACTTGGCTTATTACCTTTTCTGTGGCTGAGCCGCCTCTCCTCAAAGTCAAGTTCTAGAAGCTTGAGTGTATTACATGTATCTTTTTAAAATGTGTTATTTTGATACTGAATTCACCACTAGGACCAGATGGCATTTGTGTTTTCATTGCTGTAGAAAGTTTAGAGAGTTAATATTTCTGTTAATCTTAAATGATCCTTACTCTTTTTCATATTGATTCATAAACAGGTCACTGTATACAAATTATCTCTGGTATAAATGATCTCAAACGAGGACAACAATAACAAAACATTCTCTGTACTTGGTTTTAGAATGCTGTATGGTATATTTGATTTTTATTTCTAGTTTGAGTTAAAATTAGCTTGAATTCCTTGAGTAGACATGACTTGCACTACTTAGGCAACAAATTAGAGCATGTTAGATATTCCAGGAAGAAAAGAGGAGCTTCTGGTTTTCAAATTTGGCTCCAACTCATCCATAAAATTTGCAAATCACTTGTGAATTGTCAAATAAACTCTTCCTTTTAAACCACTTTTGTTCATATTGTTCTTATGTAGTGATTAGTCCTGGTCTCCTTTGGCAGAGCCTTTATTTTAGATTATGTCCTGTGCATTAAAATCCCGGGTTATATATAATATACAGAACATCACTGTCTATGGCACATGTCCTTCTCACAGCAGCTCACAACCAGTTTTCACAGCAGTGTTGTGACTTCAGTGTTCTTGTTATCCCCATTTTATCGATTTTGTAGAGTCTGAGATGCAGCACCATTAAGAGATGAACCAAGTAAGAGGCAGAGCATGGAGCAGAGCACAGGTCCTTGGCCTGTTCATCCTGCTCCCTTCCCACTGCGTCGTGTCTGAACTGTGCACAGCAGACCTTTTGTAAGAAGGCAGGTACAAACTTCACCAACTCACGATATTTAACGAGTAGTACTTAATGAGAAAAATCGTTTTTTCTATCCAAAACATTATGTTTTTGAATACTTATCTCTCTGCTTCTCTCCTTTGTAAGGAAAAAAATCCTTTATTTTTCACTTAAATTATGGAAGTGGTTCACATATGCTTTCCTTTTGCAAATATCTTTAATAATACAGATAAAGCAAAAGTCACCCTTGATCTTTCAGTTCCAGTCCTAGAAATTACTGCTATCATCTGTTTCTTGTATAGCCCTTTAGCATTTTTATATGTATTTGTATACAGTATATATGTGCTTATAGAAATAACTAGTTGTGTTTGAAGGGAGGCGGTACATCAGTCTTATCAAATGGTATGTCTTGTTACACAATTGCTATTCTTAATCTCTTGGGAAGATCTGTCCAGGTTAGTACACATAGACTTGCCTGATGCTTCCTAACTCCTTCAGTGTATTGAGTTTATGGATGGGTGACGGTTTATTTAAGCATTTCCGTATTTACTTGCTTTTTTGTTCTGCCCCTTCTTTCAGACCCTGATGCTATTTTGTTAAGTGCTAGAGGTATTCAAGATTGTTTACTACCCAGTTACCAAACGTTCCACAGTCCCTCTCATGTCCGTAGTAAGAATGAACTCTGGATAAATAGCCTTTCCTGAAAACTAAAATTCACACAAAAAAATTTAACTGGTCTTGATGAAAATCCTTCTGAATCCTACATTCAACACCTAGCAACAAGCTTCGGACATAGTCGTTGCTCTTGGAAATGTGCTGAGTGACTGAACATGCTTACTGCCATAGAAGAGAGGACTCTTGGTGTAAATGTTCGCCTTTGCATAGTGACTGGGTATACCAGCTGTCCAAGGCCAGCATCTGGGTCTGTCTGGAGGACCCCAGGTGTGTGTAGGACAGTTTAAAACTCAAAGTGCTCTGCTTAGAGCCTTCAAAGCAGGAAAAAAGGACATAAGTTTAAAAAGGAAAGGAGAAATGAGAAGATGCTTAAACTGTGGTGTGTCCCAGGAGTTTAAAGACTCACTTTAACCTCACTTTATAAGACTCACTTTTCCAGGAGTCTTTTGTCACCTTAATGGTGGCTTTGCTTCTGATCCATCCCCTACCAGGTGGCTGCTCACTGAGTCAAACATTTTATGAGCACCTGCAATGTCGCAAGGAGCTGTGCTGGGCCCTAGGAGTGTAAAGATGGTAAGACACATCCCCTACCTCGAGAAGATTATTCTCTAAAATGAAGGAAACATGTTAGCCAGTAGGTGCAATACAGCATGAACCTTATCATGAAAGGAGTTATAACTTCTGGGGAATATGCAAGGAGTAGGGAGATAGAGTCATTGAGGAGGGGGCCTTTGAGCCGAGATATAAAAGGGGAATAGCCATCTACTTCGAAGATCAGGTGGATGGGTGGAGAGCCGAGCAGAAAGGCTCATCACAAGAACAGAGCTGTGGGCTCCAATTCAGTTTCCTGCTCAGCGGGTTAGCTTGGAGCACCAGAGCAGTTGGGTGGACAGACTCCAGATGGGACCTTAGCGTGTGTCCTCTGCAGTTCTGACTTTTCCTAAGGGGAATGAAAAGCCACCAAAACCTCAGAGGAGGAAAGTAATGGGACTAGATTTACATTTTAGAGAAAGGAAGTCACTGGCCATAGAATCAAGAACAAATTCAAGACTATGTGAGGTGATGGGGTGTTAACTAACCCTACTGTGGTGATCATTTCACAATATATACATGTATCAAATCATCAGTTGAACACCTTAAACTCACACAATGTTACATGTCAATTGTAGCAATACAGGTAAGAGACTAAAAAAAAATAGGAAAATGGAAATGAAGTGAAAATAGCTGAACCAAATACCAAAGATATTCAAGAGATGTGTTTTGAGATGGTATGTTGAAAGTTTTAATTTCTGCTTCTTTTCTGGCATTTATTGCTCCTTTCCCCCACTTCGTTGCTGTTTAGTTGCTAAGTCGTGTTTGACTCTCTTCAACCCCATGAACTGTAGCCCGCCAGGCTCCTCTGTCCATGAGATTCTCCAGGCAAGAATACTGAGCAGGTTGCCATTTCTTTCGCCAGGAGATCTTCCCAGCCCAGGGATCAAACTTCATCTGCTGCATTGGCAGGTGGGTTCTTTACCACTGAACCACCAGGGAAGCCCTTCTCTCTGCCCCTGCCCCCCAGTTCAGGCAACAGCACAAACATCCTCTTCTCTGGCCCTTGGGATTGGATCACTACTGTAGTAAAGAGAGAGTCAACTCTCTACTTTTGGGTTTCTCCCCTTGAATGATACCTTTTTAAAAAGACACCCCCGTCCCCATGAAACAAGGAAGAGGAATTGAAGGGAGAGAGGTGAGGAGAGGGTGGTAAGAGTCACCAAGAAGGCCTGAGCGGTGCCTCTCCTCCCAATACACCAGCCTGAGATCGGAGTTTAGCAAACAAATACATGAGTCTGCAGAGAGGATGGAGAACCAAAGTGCAGAAGACATCCAACTGCCTCAGTTTCCATGCTTTGCCTGGAGGTTTCTTGGGGGTCCAAGGTGGCCAAGGGAGGAGCTGAGGATTTTCCCCGCCTCACCCTCAAGCAGCCATGTGCCACCAGCAAAGGAGCCAGTGAATCAGACAGAAGGTCACCTGCATGGATGTGGCACCAGCGAGCAGATGGACATTGGTGGATGCTGATTTGGAAGCATGCGAGTGACCAGGGCCAGAAGGGACCCAGCTGTGTAAGCAAATGCAGCATCAGCACAAGTGGCTCAGTAACCAGGACCCGCATTTCCCTAGCCCCCCAAGTGCTTGATAATGAGGTGAACTTAATTGTAATTGCAGGGAGGAGGTGGTTTCAGCTGGGGAATTCTGATTGGCTGGGTTTATCTTAAGTTGACAAAAACTGTTTCTGCTGCTATACAGAAGGTATTTTAGAATAACATTATATTGTTTGCACAGTCTAGCTGTGGCCTGGGAACACGTATCCGCTAGCAGTACACTTTGTGGGACTTTGTAACTGTCTGGAAGAGCGCTAGGTTCCTAGCCTGGGTCTAGAGAAAGGTAACTGCAGTGCCTGGTGACCCTTAGGTGCTCCTCCAGAGGCTGTACGGACCTGATGCTTGGGAGGTAAGTGCAGGCTAGCGAGATAGTTTGAAAGTTACCAGAAGACAAGCGATTGGTGAAGCGGCGAGTGGATGAAGGTGGGTAAGGAGGACAGGACCAGAGTCCTGGAAGCACTGACACGTAACCGAGTGTGCAGAGAAAATGCAGTTAGACGAGCCTATGAGGAAAGGTCCAAAATAGAGAACTAACAGTGGATACCAGATAATCAAATTGATAACTCATTTTTTAAAATACTAAATCAATAGAATCCAGCCCAGGAGAGTTCATGGGTACAAACTAAAATTCTTTGAGATATCTCTTATTATCCAGGAAGTTATCTTCCTCATGTCCAAACTTGAGGCCATGTTCTCGTTGCCTGAAGATGTCAAGATTCCCTCTGCCAGGGTCTAATTCGTGTTAAAATGGCAAAGCCTTACTTATTTCCGTAGTGCTCCTGCAAGGTCGATCGTGGTTCATGTATGCAGAGAACATTTCTGCATGTTATGCCAAGGAGCTGTCAGGATTTTTCCCCCCACTATCTTACCCAGTTCCCCTTTTAAGAAAAGATCTCTCACAATTTATTTTCAGAGATTAAGACTAAAATATTTTTTTGTTCTTTTGGCCTGGGCTTCTTATTTCTAAGCATTAACAACTACATAAGTCCATTATTCCCTTATCACCCTGGCTGCCAGAAAGTTCAAGACCAGATTTTGGGCTTAATTGCTGTAGGGCTCCTCAGATAGGGATTCTTAGAATTCTAGATTTTTTTTCTTCCTTTTGGCCCTTATTTATTAGTTTCTGTTTTCTGTTTTTTGTTTGTTTGTTTGTTTTATCAGTAGTTTGGTTTTGTTATACTGGTCTGATGTTACTTATATTTTTATAATAAATTACTCCATATCTTTTTATATTTTTTTAGTTTGGCAGAAAGGATATGTCATCATAATTTTTCAGGGTTTTTTTTTAACCTGTATGTCTAAGGCTGACCATTGGTCTGTCAGTAACTGCTGTCTTTTATTATTTGCAAAGTTCATTCTGTTGAATAATCAGGGCATCTTTTTTCTCCATGAAGTGAAAGTTGCTCAGTCGTGTCTGACCCTTTGCGACCCCATGGACTATCCAGTCCATGGAATTCTCCAGGCCAGAATACTGGAGTGGGTAGCCTTTCCCTTCTCCAGGGGATCTTCCCAACCCAGGAATCGAACCCAAGACTCCCACATTGCAGGTGGATTCTTTACCAGCTGAGCCACCAGGGAAGCTCTTTTTCTCAATAGTCAACTCATATATTAACAACAGCAAAACTTAAGCATGTGATTGCTTGATGATATAGAGCATTTAAGAAAACAAGGTAACCTTAGTGAAGTGATAAAAAGCTTTCCTTTTTCGTCTGTCCGATATCTTTCATGGCCATGTTGGTTAGAATGATGTCCGCTAATCTTACAAGTCATTGATATAATTTTTTTTCTCCATATTTCATGTCAGAACTGATGACAAGCTTCTCACTCTGACTGTTGCCTATCACAAGCAAGAACTCAACAGAAGTAAATAATAGCATCGATTCCCCTGTACTGCTAAGTCCGTAACTGCGGGCGTGCATTCATTTGTCACGTCTGTTGGACTCTCACTTCTTTTTTAGGTGTCAGGATCCACTGTTCCCATCACCAATGAGGACGATTAATATTAGTTTTCCCTCCAAAGAACTATTGAAAGAGAGTTTGTCAAGCCCAAAGTTTTCCCCAAGAGTCCTGCTGAAGATTGGCCCCTGGGGAGAATGCAGCCTTCTTCAGAGAGTGAAGAGTACGCCATGCAATTCTCCTTTTCCTCTCCTTGCTACTTACTTAATCTTTAAGCCACATATGCTGGGTTAGAAGGCAGTCACCAGTCATCATTGCTTTAATTCTCCCAACTCAGTTGGTGCTGAGCCACCTGAACAGAGAGTTGGCTGAGATTCTCCATTGAATAAGGCTCAATGGAAGGACTCAGTAAGGACTTAATGTAGCTTGGGGGCCTCAACCAGCACCTGCTGAACACTAGCTTGGGTTCCTGCGAAGAGGGAAACGGTCTAAACTTTCCTTTAAGCTAATGATTTGATCATCAAATCAAGATGTCTCAAACCTATAGTTCCAGTTTTAATTGATAGCATTCTGTTTGAAAGAGCAGTAACTTCAAGGGAGGAGAGTAAGAGCTTTTATTAACCACAGAGCTTGTATTGGACCCTGAACATCAAGTCATTTGGTCCTTGCAACAGTCCTGGGAAGGGCTGTCGTTCTTCACAGGGAAGCACCCAGGGACCCCAGGAAACCAGTGGTCACCCAATATCATATAACTAACAAAGGAGGGAGTCTAGTTTGAATTCTGATGGGTGTGACTCCTGTTTTTCCTCTAAGAGGCATATTTTTCTTTGCTGACCTCAACAACGAGAGAAAAAGAAGTAGAAAGATAATCCAAAAAATGGAGTGACTGCTCACTTAAGAGGCTGTAACAAGACTGGAGCTTGGTGGCTACTGCTGGAATCTCCAGAACAGGGTCCTTAGGAAGATTCCTAAATTGCTGACCAAGACTCATTCAGTCCTTTCTGTTGCCTGATTTATCATCTGACCCCAGGGCTGTGCTGTCAGTTTGGGATTTTAAAGAAAGCAAAGCTAAGAATCCATGCAGTGCTCACACCTCCCATCTAATGCCTTGATGCCTGAAATCTTTATACACAATAGGGGAAATACGTGTGAGGAAATTTGCAGTGATTGAACAGCTCTCCAAATACAGCTTCCCACTCGAGCCAGGATAGATTAATTCCTGTCGACTCAGAGGAGCCTCAGGGACAGGTTTTTGGAAAACCAGACCTTGGGGCTTCTGGAAACTTGGCACTCATGCTACAGAGCATTCCTGTTCCTGCCTCCTTTTTCCTCTGGAAAGACTCCCAGGATTGCTGGTGTTGGGGTCAAATGAGGAGGTCAGTGGTAACACAGGTGATGACATAACCCTTCCACCGCCTAGAGAGCCTCCTTAGCCTTTCCCCAGATGTAGTCACTAGTAAAGAACTCCTTCCACTTGAGCCTGACTGGAGTCCACAGATTTTAAATGAAGATTTTCATGCCACCCTGTCTAAACCCTAGGTTAGGGTTTGTTGCAGACTTGGAGAGCTGGCAGCAGCTCTTCAGAGCAAGAATAGGTAGGATTCCTTGAAAATCTGCAGCATGGAAAGCTCAAAAATGCTTTTGAGATTCAACTTCATCTCTGAGCTCTGAAAGCAACTGCATGATGATGGGGGCTTCTGCTCTCTTTGCAGAACCCAGGCTCCCTTTGAGAATTTGTAAATGTGAATTGAGACAGCTTTTCGATAAGCTGTTACTTCCTCCTCTCTATTGTTTGGGTCAAAGAATTTTCTAATTTCATTCCAGTTCTTTTCACTTTTTATGTTGTGAAAAATAGTCATACCAAGAAAGACTTGACAAATGCACTCTTCATATCACATATTCTCAAAGTATTTTTTTCTGAGAGGAATGAAAGTAATTTTACTTGTTGTTGGGTTTTGGTCAAGTACTTACATATGACATGCTTTTTCTATTAAATACATATTTTCTGACCTACCTGATTACAGTACTTAAAATGTCATACATCCAGTGGCATCCTGTCTAAAGTAAGATTCATTGTTACTGCTAAAGATGACTTTATAAATATCCCTTCAAGAATTATGCATGGTATTGACAACAGAAAGCACACATAAATTGATTTTTGTTAATTAGAATTTTGTTAGCCTTATGTTTTGGATTAAGAACGAGATGTGGTCAATTAATGGTTTAATTCCATTTTTATTGCAAACAAGAATGAAAAAAGGAACAAATATTTCAACACTGGATTCCTCTTGAATGAATTCATTACTAGTGGTTTTGCATCTGGTGAAGGTGTGAAATTGTGCCCACAGTGGCATTGATCTGCTCCACTCAAGGGCCCAGTCCTTTAGTGGGCAGTGCTGGCCTGAGAGAAGTGATCTCTGCACGTCTGTTAAGTCTCAGGGGCTTCTGGGGTTTGGTGAGAAGCTAGTGCTAAAAATGATTTTTTTTCCACCAGATTCTAGGTGGAGAAGATATGTCATCCAGTGTAAATGATGGCTGGATCGTTTCACTCTGACAGTATGAGCCAGGTCTTAGGACTGTGCAGTTTTTCATGACGTTTCCATCCGTGAACAATTTCACACAGTTGTGTTTGCCCTTCAGTGTTATTCACACACAGGACCTGCCAACAGTTTTAGCAGTCCTTGCGATTCTATTGACCCTTCACCTCCCCAGGCTCCCATTTCCTCCCTTGCAAAAGAGGAAAATGGTCTATAACTTCTTCCAACCTCTTCTTCCATCTTTAGAATATTCAATACATTCAGAGAAGGAAAAGGTTAAGAATCATTGCCTTGAAGAAAACTCTCAAGTTTCTACTATCTAAGGGCAAAGATGGCCTGCAAATCATTTTTATTGTCTCAAAAACTTAAGACCTTTTGAAACACACACCTACCATATGACCCAGCCATTCTACTCCTAGCTGCTTACTCAAGAGAAATAAAAGCATGTCCACAGAAGAGTGTTGTATCAGCAACTTTATTCCCAATAACCCCAAGGTGGAAACAACCCAATGCCCATGAACAGGTAAATGAATAAATGAAGAGTTTTCTATCCATACAATGAATTATTATTGACCAATGAAAAGGAACAAACTGGTGCATGTGGTAACATGTATTAAGCTGAATCAAAGAAGCCAGACACAAGATTACATACGATGTATTCTGAAGAACGCAAACGAATCCATTACTGTTACAGAGGGAGGTCAGTGGTTGCTTGTGGACCGTGGAAGGAAGTGTTGTTCTGTAGTTTCACAGGCGGATGCAACTGTCAACGTTAATCAAAATGTACACTTTAAATGACTGCTGCTGCTGCTGCTGCTAAGTCGCTTCAGTCGTGTCCGACTCTGTGCGACCCCATAGACGGCAGCCCATCAGGCTCCTCTGTCCACAGGATCCTCTAGGCAAGAACACTGGAGTGGGTTGCCATTTCCTTCTCCGTTAAATGACTACAACTTAGGTAAATTGTTTCTCAAAGTTATCAGGGAAAATTGTTTTGTAAGCTCTTGACTGTTCAACCTGAGACTTAAAACACATAATGGGCACAGATTCGTTTTACATGGCCATATCGTCAAAAAAGGGTCAATGAACCCAAAATGTTCTTAAACATTCTGGAAAGCCCTTGAGTTACCGAGCAGCATATGTGAATTTGTAGGAAAAGAATTTATCTTCTGTTTTCAGGTAAAGCCCGAAGCAAAGAACTGCCTTAGGAGCGATGCCAGGTGTGCAGGGCCATTGAGCTCTGCTTATTCCCAGCCCTTCTGCAGCCCTCTGAGTCCTGAGAACCAGCTGGTTCCCCAAAGGCAAGTACATGGTGGGGAACCGCTTTTTGTCTTTTTAGCAAGTCACGCTTCTTAACACCGATTTCTTCCTTTACTCTGTCCAAGGTGGTGTGTGTCTACTCAGAGGTGGATTCCTTTCTATATTTTGAATGTACACTCAGAAACTAAGAGGGCTTTCCCAGGTAGTGCTAGAGTGGTAAGGAACCCACCTGCCAATGCAGGAGACTAAGAGCGGTGGGTTCAGTCCCTGGGTCAGGAAGATCCCCTGGAGAAGGGCATGGCAACGCACTCCAGTCTTCTTGCTTGGAGACTCCCATCAACAGGGGAGCCTGGTGGGCTACAGTCCATGGGGTCGCAAAGAACTGGACACTGCTGAAGTGACTTAGCACTCGGAAAGCAGAAAGCTGTAGGGCACCTTCTTTATAGGCTACATGGAGTGACCAGTTTTAGTTGGCACCACTTACAGCATCACAAGATGTGAGATTTGGAAGGAACTTCAGAAATTCTGTCCAAATTCCCAGAGGAGGAAGCTGAGGCCCAGAGAGGGTAAGGGACTGGTCCAAGCACACACAGCACAAGCAGGACTAAAAATCACTGCTCTCCAGGAGTCTCTCCAGTGTAATGCACTGGCTTATCACTTACTGAAAAAAAGTGAAGCCTCAAATCTCTAGCCAGATCCTAAGTCTAAGCTTAATTAGCCTGTTGCACTTTTTTTTTTTTTAATGAAAGCTGTAAAATTGCTGCATTCCAACTGAGAGAAAGACCACAAATTCTCAGCTGTGGCCTACTGTGAGGAAACGTAAGGATCAAACCTCAGCATGGGAGTGAATGCGAGGCATTTAGGATTATTGTGGAACTTGGCCACAATAACAAAAGCCTGTTCCGTGGTGGAAAGGACTGTGTTACATTTCCATTCTTATTGGCATTTGAAAAAATAGAACAGAAATTATTTCTTGGGTAGAAGCAGTTTCTGTGACTGGGAAAGATTTCTTGCTCATTACTCCTCCCTTTAGTGTTCATATATTTCCCCTTGATGGCTACTGAAACAGCAGATGCTTCATACAGAGAACATTTATCACAGCAGATTCTTGATTAAAGGTTCTTCCAGTGAAGCAGTCACGGCCAAGGGAGTAAATTAGGCTTTTTCCGGAAGCTCCACGAACACTCAGTCTAACATGGCTTTAATTTCCAAACTAGAGTTTGGCAGGCCCAGGTCTCAGCAACGTCCCCAGCTGCCTCCTGTCACACCTGACCTCTTGGTGCCTGGACAGGAGCGGGGTTTCACGGGGCTGAGACCCCTCAGGGGTTGTCACATTGCTTCCCAGTGGCGCCTGGACGGCACCTGGGATGCCCCTGCTGGTTCGGGGAGATGAGCTGTGTGATTTCGCAGGGGCCTTGGCCCTGTGATTGCCTGGTGTGCTGGTAACATGCTCTTCACGTAGATTCCCCAGAAGGTCAGTTGTAGAGTTTGGTAGAATGAGGACGGCAACTTCCACAGGAAGCCTTTGGATTGTTAGAAGCTGAAGAAGCAACATCAGCGGCCCCCACTTCTGGGGCGGGGGCTCCTGGATCACCAAGCAACAGCGCTTTCTGGAACTGTTGGCAGTCGTGGGCCCCACCCTTCCGCATGGTATCGTTTTCTGGGTCCCTTTGTCTCGTCCTGAGGGCCATGTGTACCCTGGCTGCAGCGAACAAATTTTGTGTGTGGGCTCGGAGCTCGGGGTGGTGGGGGGGTTAGGGAGGTGGCAGGGGGGCAGGGGGCGGTGGGCAAAACACTGTGCCCAGCCAGCCCCTCCTCTGAGCACTGTGACATATCGCAGACACCTGTGCATCCACAGGGCATGTTGTCAGCACGCTGAAGGGTTAAATTACTTGTTGAGCGAGTGGACGGCACAAGGACTGACCTTAAATGTGGACTAATCAAACCCGTGTAATAGTGACGCAAGACATAATTGAAAAACTGTGGGGGAAGAGTTGGAACTTTCTCTAGAAAAGTTCATTAATGACCATTGACAGGGAAGCCTGGCAGGCTGCATGCAGTCCAGGGAGTCGCAAGGAGTCAGACACGACTGAGCAACTGAACATCATCAATGACGAGAATAGATCATATACAATAGATTATAGATCATATATAATCTATATACAGTCATGGAGAACTGAGATGGATACTTGAGAAAAAAAAAAACAAAAAAGCTTGTTCTCCCCTCGAATTGAAATCACTCCCATCATTGAAGTCAAAGGTGAAGTAGAGAATTAATTTTCTTCTCCATTTTCCATTGATTTATTAATTGTAAAGGTAGGCTTGTGCTTACCTGAACAGGCAAGAATACAATTGGTATTTCAAGTCACTTTTACTCTTTTCATGCCCTAGTCTCTCTCACCTTAAAATATACCCTCTCTCCCCCAGTGTTTAGGACTTGACAGTTCCACTGCCATGGCCCGGGGTTCAAAATCTGATGGGGGAACTACCCACAAGCCACTTGGCGCAGCCAAAAAATAAAAATAAACATCTACCCTTAATCCTTAGAACTGTCAGTTGATTTCTCCCCTTCTCATTGAAAAACCTGTGAAAGAATTGTGGGCTCATGAATTATCTCCATTGCCTAGTTTTTTGTTTGTCCTTCAGATTTCTCCACTGTGGCTTCTATTCCCACGGCTCTGCAAAAAGTGCTCCCTCCACGATAGCCGGTAATCTCCACAGCGTCCACCCCGCGGAGTATTTCTGGGTCCTTGTCTTCCTGGAATGTTCCTTGGAGGACCATCTGAGAATCATTCTATTGCACATGAAAGAAAAACCCACTCAAATTGTGGCAGACAAAACTGTAAGTTTCTTGTATGGTTTCTTTAGTAATTTTCTCCCCTGCACTTCTCTCTTCTAGCATTAATCAGATATTGTTGTTCAGGTGCTAAGTCGTGTCTGACTCTTTGCAACCCCATGGAATTAATCCTCTAACTTTTCTATCTCCCTCTCTATTTATTCAGCTCTGAGAGTTCCTTGCCTCTCTTTTAAACCTGGTATTGCTTTTGTAACGTCTCCTATCATAGTTTTTCTGTCATTTCTTGTTCTCAGATGATTCCTTTCTATTGCAACACATTCTTGTTTCATGGATGCGGTATTTTGCCTTATTTTTTTCTGGCAAAATTAATTAAAATTTTTCCTCCTACTTCCTGAATTCTGTTTTCTGAGTAACGTTGTTTGTTGTGGTCTCTGTCCATTGTGTGGAGACATTCTGAAAATGTCCGTGACTCAAAGCCGTCTGTTCACATTCTATAGGCAGATTCTGGCAGCTCTAAAGGGACAAAGAGGCTGCAGCTGGTGGATTGGTGGCTTTGGGGCTAGGTTGACTGGGTGGGAGGCCAGCTTTGGTCATTTGATAAATCTCCATCTTTCCTCACACCCAAATATCACCACGTGCTGGTCTTTTCCCTGGGGTGATTCTGTTTCTCCAGAAAGGGATCTTCCAGACTCCTCTGGGGAGGGTGGGTGTAGATGCCTAGCTGAGGGCTGTCTCAGGACCAGGTTGAAGAAGGCAGCCAGGGGCTTTGTAGTTCTGAAGGTAGGTTGTAACTGCCTCCTTCAGTGCTCAGCATTACCTCTGCCCTTCTCTTGGACCTGCTATTTGAGACCACATCTTCTCTGGCTCAGTTTATCCAGGGGATGAGCCTCTAGACTCTTGCTGTGGGGGAGGAGGGCCTCGGAGGTAGGAGGGCTATTTGAGACTCCCACCATGCTCCCCCTTGTCACCTTACACTTCATCCATACCTTTCAGATTGCACAGTGCCTCCCAGTGATGCTGGCCCGTCGGGTGCTGCCAGGCCCCCAGCGTCTCCCCGCACACGTCCAGGTCAGCTTCCTCCACCCGCTGGTCATTTACCTTCCGTACATCTCTCAAACCCTTACTGACTTTCCTTGTCCATAACTTTCTCCTCTTTTGTTTACTCCTTTGGAACTGCCATGTTAGGGCTTTAGGAGTATCAATAAACACATTTCAAGCCACCATATTTAACTAGAAGTATGTTGGCCTTCTTTATAATTTTGGATTATATTTTGATTCTTTAGGTCTGCCTTTCCACAGAAAGTTGGGAAATAGAAATTCTGACTTTTTCAGCTGCATTACAAAGCATAAACATGAAGGTAAGGATTTTGTTAATTTAAAATGTTGCCTGTTATATAACATTTTGTGTCATGTAAGTGAAATTATGTTCTCTGGAAGAAGGAAATGTATTGGTTATGGCTGCTGTCTCAGATTATCCAGGAGCATCTGTTCTGCTCTCAGATGTCCTTGCTTCTAAACTACTCCAATCTTTGTAGTTCTTTGTGAAGTGTTTTTGTATCAGATATTCCAAATAATAATAGCTAACATGCATATATGTCAAGCATTCTTCTCTGCACTCATTTGACCCGTACAACAAGCACATGAAGTTCACATCGTTATTGTCTGTTTTGGAGATGAACAAATGGAAGCACAGAATGTAATCTGTCCAGATTCACACATCTAGCAAGTATCTCAGGAATCCTTGCTCTTAACCACGACGCTATGCTCTGTTGCAAAATCTTTTTCTTCTTTTTGATGAAGTTTCAAAAGATTTTTCCCACCTACTTCCCCAGAGGAAACTTACAATACGAAAATACCTAGAGAGATTAAAGGAAAAGCCAATTAAAAGAAGCTGTGTAGATAAGAAGTCTGAGATAAACTGGTTTTTCCATTGGAATACTAAATTTGGCTCTGATTTCCTGTCAACTAATGGAAAAAAGTGAAATGTTGGATTATATAGTTCTCATTGTTTTGTAGAGCAAGCATGCAAATTATTTTGCAGAGAGAAGTTTTTGGCAACTGAATTCTAAAAGCAATTTCTAGAATTCTAAGAAAAGAACTCTACACTAGGGTTTTTTAAAACCTTTATTGGAAATGTAATACATAATCAGAAAAATACAAAACATAAATGCACAGCTACTGAATTATTATAAAGTGAACCCCCCCTCACCACTGCTCTGGCCGAAAAGAAAAGCTCAGCCCCCCAGCAGTACTTGTGCTCCTTTCTAGCCACGTAGCTCTCCTCTCCCCCACACGCACAGCTCTCATGACCTTTGTGCCAGTCGCCTTTGCTTTTTGGGTTATTGTTTTACCACCTGAATAACATCCTAGACACTATGGTGTTGCTTATTTCTAAAAAACTTTTGATTGGAATCATACACTAGATAGTGTTGCTTTTAGCTCAACTTTTTGTCAGTGAGATTCGTCCAAACTGTTCTGTGAAGCTACCTTCATTTTTCCTCTACAGTACTCCATCGTATGACCATACTACATTTTAGGGGTGTATCCGTCTGTCCATTCATCAGCTGATGAACATTTGGGTTCTTGGCTATTAGGAACAATGCATTCTATAAACATCCTTGCATGTGTCCCCTCCCCTGATCCAAGGATACACGCATTTCAACTGGGTCAAAGAGGGACCATCTCTTCCTTACATCCCTTCACATCAAGTTCCCTATATATGTGTCTATGTCTAAATTTCCCCACTTCATAAAGATACCTGTCACAGTGGAATAAGGCCCACCTTAAAGACCTTATTTTTAAGGTCTCCAAAAATGGACACATACTGTAAATCAGGACATAAGAATTTTGAGGGACATAAAGAAGTTGGCCTTACTAAGATAAGGAACATCCTAGGCAGAGGAGAGTTTGGGCATAGGCCCCAAGGTGATGAACAGTGATACACAGTGCTGGAGCTGAGTAAGTCACGAGGCTGATAGGAAGGACTGAATTACATTCGGCCTTGTGTCCATAGGAAGGAGAGTTGAGGTTTTATTCTAAGTCCAATGGAAGGAACAGAGGGTTTGATACAGTGGAGACACATGTCCTCAGCACTTCTGGGTGGAGAACAAGTTGGAAGGAGTAGCCTGGTTGAGAGAGGGGTATGGTCTCGACCAGGAGGGTAAGGGACAGAGAACGCAGTGGGTGAATGCCAGAGTCAGGGTGGCTGGGACTCCAACGTTGGATAAGGAGGCTGAAGGTGAGAAAGGCAGCAAGAGTACCTACAGGTTCTGGATCGCAGAACTGGATGAAGTGTAAAAACAAAAAAAAGGTAAAGCTGGGAAGACTTGTGTACAGCTGATCCTGTTCGTGCCCCCAGTTGTCTTGCTGTATCTGGTGCACAGTGTTCTCTGAACCCAAGGGAGGCAAGGCGCCAGCCAAGAGGCTGCAGGAAAACTCAAGGTAGCCGTGGGAGCTGCAGAGGCGCTTCTTCTCTCCTGGTTGGCACAGCAGCCGCAGCAGCAGGCTCTCTCTCTCCTCGCTTCTCGTGGCTGAGCCAGCAGGAATGCCACTGCTTTTTAGGTGAGCTCGTACAGGCCTACAGCACAAAGCAGCCATGATGAAGTGAGCCCTGTGACACACGTGCAGTGCTGTGTGTGAGCTCAGCTGTTACATAATCATGACTTACAAAACACGGGGCAAGACTGAGAGGCCGTGGGGCAAGAAAACCTGACCACGCCATCTTGGCTAATTTGCTCTTTCCCTACAAGTTGGGTCCAGGTTTTAACAGAGTGGGGGTCACAGGAACCATTTTGGACATGTTATATTTGAAATGTATGAAGCATCCAAGTCAAGAGATCACTGGGCAGTTGAATACACGCAGATCTAGTATTCTGAGAAGAGATGTGGTGGTGGTTGTGGTTGTGGTTTAGTCACTGGTCGTGTCCCGACTCTCACAACCCTCTGGACTGTAGCCCACCAGGCTCCTGTCCATGGGATTTCCCAAGCAGGAATACTGGAGTGGGTTGCCATTCCCTTCTACAGGGGATCTTCCCGACCCAAGGATCAAACACAAATCTCCTGCATTGCAGGTGGATTCTTTACAGCTGAGCAGCCAGGGAAGCCCGAGAAGAGGTATACGGGACAGATAAAATTGGGAATCATTGAGACAAATATCATTTAGAACCATAAGGAAAGGTGAGAATAAGAAGACAGAGAAAGTACTAAGACAATGAATAAAGTCTAGCAATACTGACTCATTGCTTCATCTCAACCATCTGTGAAAACCAAAACATAAAATCAGCCTGCTTATATATAGTGCAGTGAAGGCACTGCTGGAGTTGGGGAGGTAATGCTCTAGGCGTTACCTTCTGATGACTCACCTTACTGTGACACCAAAGCTTAGAATCTCTTTGAAATTTGTAATTGAAATGGAAAAACCTTTTAGCAAGTGCTGCGTCACAGTGAAATTACTGCTGCATCTTCTTATGGCTGTTGGAAGAGTTAATCTTCTGCTTCACAAACTTGGCACTGACCCACACACTTGTAGGGGCAGGCCATCCTATTTTTGAAAAGAAATGGGTCACAAAGTGGCCTATAAGTGAGACCAAAGAATTTTTAAATTGAGATTTGACCCCCTGGAACTCTTCAACATTCACTTAAAGAAGATTCCAGAGCTTTGGGTCTTTAAAGCATGAAAAAGATAATCTTGGCCTAAAACATTTATGGGCTGTTGTTGCCAACTGGACTGCTTCCAGTAGAACCATAGTGTGGCTTCTGCATAATGTAATTTTGAATATGATTGTATCGCGAAATGCCCATGTTGGCTACTTTCCCTCATCTTACTCCTCCCCCAAGTCAATAAGGTTAACTTATTATTCTAGCTTAAATATATACTTACACACTATAGAATATCTGCAAAAAAATTCAGAGGAAGGCTTCTTATTCTAAATCTTTCATAAGAAGTTTTAGGAATAACTGTATGATTGATTCCTGCTAGACTTCATTTTCTCTCCATTGGAAAATGGTTACAAACAATATTTCTTTGTAGTTTGCAAATTTATCATCTTCGATTACACAAAACATCCGTTGGTGGAAGAAGTTCAGTGCCCTTGGGGATAAATAACTTTTTAATTGTTCTTGATAATAAACTATTCTGACAGAAATTGGGCAGTAGGTTTAATTGCTTAAGGCTTTTCCTCAAAAACCAGTATTATAGACTTGCAATGACTTGATAAAAGAACTCTGAAATATTATTTCAATATAAAAGGGCTCCAGATGACCATATAAATAGACTAAGACATTTACTCAGGATTGAAACCACTCAAACTGGCTGCAATCACTGGGAATTTTCTAGCTGTAACAGCACGTTAAGACAGGTAAGTTGCTGAGGCTGAGTCTGAGTTGCTGTAGACCAAAGCGTCTACAACTTGGAGACCTCATGGGAACTGAGACATACAGTGGTCTAGGAGTTTTATATATGACCATGTGTGTGTCCCCAGGATGCTCCTCGTAGGAACTACATTCCAGGTAATGAAGTTCCTAAATCCACACAGCATATTAGCCCTGTGCTGTGCTCAAAGCACTTCAAAGGAATCTGCTCTATAACTCATTTATGTCTTAAAATAAGTTGCCTCTCAAGAGGTTTGAACTTAATGGTTTTTTTCTGGACTGACTTTATTTGAAGTCACATCTTAATGTCTTTGATACTCTGTTTGTATCCTTGAAATTTTTTAGTGATCAAGAGTTTCTCTAGCGCATCTTGACACAGGGAGACTCAGACCTGGTTTTAACCTAAAATGAAGTACTCTTCTCAGACAGTCTGAACTGAATCCTGAGCACACTGGCACCTAACAGGGTTAGGGTGGAGAGGAAGTTGAAGATGCTGTAGGGAATAACTGAGGGAGTGGGGTTAAAGGAAAGCTCCCTGACACTTAGTAGCTGTCACCCAGACAATACCTAAATCCCTTTGTTATGCCTCAAATGACTTGTGAAGATTAGATTCTGTAGTTCCTCCTTTTGCATCTTTGCTTTCCAAAAGAACATTTCAGACATGTGTGCAGGTGGAAAGGCATGAGCTGAGCATAAAAATGTAGATACTAGGGGTAGGCTTAGGAGACCTACAGAAAACCTTGCAGCACTGGTAAAGGATTTCCTTAACCAGCATGGAGGCAGTAGGCAAGTCCTGGCCATTGGAATGACAGGGTGGAGATGCTTCCTGGCCTGAGTACATGATGATGAAGTAGTTATCCATAGCAACAGCAAGAGCAGGTGGAAGAGGCAGGAATGAGGGAAAGGAGGAAGTGACCATGACTAGAGACAGACCCATCTGAACTGTAGAAGAATGAGGGGGGTCAGCCGTCTGTCAGAGGTTAAGAAGTTGACAAATAGCGGAGTTTGGAGAATGAGAGTGTAAAACTGGTGAACTCTTGTGAACAACCAAGATTATTAGTTAAGATCACGAGATGTCAGCAGTGAGGAAGAACTAAGTTCCTGGTGAGCAGCCAAGTTGTGGGTGTCTGTGGAAAGAGTATCCACTTGGCAGAAGGACAGAGTGTTTGGGAAACATGATTAAATCTTCAGTAACTGTCAGAATGTGATGGAATGTCGGTGGTTTTGCATCAAAGAATTTTAAACCTCTTCCACACAGCTTCCTGCAGCAAAGAATTAATGAAGTTTCAACCAGTTTATAGAACTCAGCAAGGTCAGGATGAATGACAGCATTACAAAGGACTAAGGAATTCTATAGGGCCTATATTTCCAGGAGAGGTTTCCAGCTGTCCAGGTAGGTCACCCAGTAAGCCCATTCCAAACCCCAAACCAGCCACAGCATGATTTTCACAAGGATGGACTGCCATATACTGTGTTGAGACTTGAATTAAGTCCATTCATTTGAGGCTGAATGTGATATTCTATCATTTTGGCTAAAGCACTTCTATTAACTGCATTCTCTAAACTCTCATAGAAAAACCATCTAGTAATCAAAGCCCTCTATTTCGTACACATTTATGGAGGGAATACAAAGGAGTGAGGTCCTTCCTTGGGAGAAATGGCTCCCTTAACCCTAGAGACCGGAAAAAGTGCCATTTCCTACTTGGCCCATCATTTTATAAATGAGGGCTTGGGGAAGGGAGAAGGGAAGGAAAAAAGGATGTAATACAAGAATGTGGATCTTCTCAAGCAGAGACAAGCCCTGATTAAAAATAAACAAAAACAGCCATCTACAAAAAGTCAATTATCCAAGGAGATGAAACTGACTTGGGCTATGTGGGGTAGAGAGAGGGACTGGAGCCCTTACTCAGGCCCTGGGTGGAATCTGAGACCCAAGTCCATTAATGAAGGACCATTTAGACTCGTGCCTCTTGTGTCATGGCTGCAGCAAGGCAGCATCAGCTCAGGGAACCTACTAGGCTCTAGTTCAGAGTCCTGTTACTAAATGTGAAGACAACAATCTTCCCCAACTTCAGTTCAGTCGTGTCCAACTCTGTGCGACCCCATGAATTGCAGCACACCAGGCATCCTTGTCCATCATCAACTCCCAGAGTTCACTCAAACTCACGTCCATCAAGTCAGTGATGCCATCCAGCCATCTCATCCTCTGTCATCCCCTTCTCCTCCTGCCCCTAATCCCTCCCAGCATCAGAGTCTTTTCCATTGAGTCAACTCTTCACATGAGGTGGCCAAAGTATTGGAGTTTCAGCTTTAGCATCATTCCTTCCAAAGAACACCCAGGGCTGATCTCCTTCAGAATGGACTGGTTGGATCTCCTTGCAGTCCAAGGGACTCTCAAGAGTCTTCTCCAACACCACAGTTCAAGAGCATCAATTCTTCGGCACTCAGCTTTCTTCACAGTCCAACTCTCACATCCATACATGACCACTGGAAAAACCATAGCCTTGACTAGACGGACCTTTGTTGGCAAAGTAATGTCTCTGCTTTTCAATATGCTATCTAGGTTGGTCATTAACTTTCCTTCCAAGGAGTAAGCGTCTTTTAATTTCATCCCCAACTTAGATGATCACAAACTGACTGCTAAAAACATTCCTAAACTGTATTTTCTTACAAATAGTGGTCAGGAAGAGGCAGAGATACAGAGGTGGAGAGTCTGAACCCTGCTCATCATGTAAAAACAAATGTATAGCTTGCTCCTTTTTACTAGAAAGGAAGTGACATTATATACCACCACTGTAATTTTAAACAAACAAAATGAGCTTAACTCAATAAATATCTTTTATTAAAGAAAAAAAGAATATTGTTAAGCACCAAAACTGTATGTTGTTACATTGCATGTACAAGAAGAGAAAGGTGATTGCAATACTTGGTGTACAAGTACTTAACTCTGAAGTCATGAGTGTAAAAAACATGAAATACAAAGCAATACAGTCATTACAATGCAGAAAGTTGCACTAAAGAGCAAAAGGCAACAGTCAGAACATTATCAAAGATCTCGTAGTATTGCTCTAAATGCTTAGTTTTTTTCCTCTGTACTTTTAATACTTTAGAATGTTAACTGAGCATACTTAAGTACTGTAAATCTGCAAGAGCTGCCATTTACGTTTTGTACAGTGTCCACTTTAGTGTAATGGTGTTAAAGCCACCCTGAAAGCCAAGCACAAGGTGCTAGTGTTCTGCCTCTGCCGTTGTAATATTGCACAAAGCTAGTAAGTGGTGAACTGGTTTGCCACTAAAATTTTCATTTAACCGGAATGGCTAAAAGACATGTCAGTTTCATGAGCCCAAATGGGCTTTTTATTCATGCAAAAGGATTGGTAGCCTTCAGTTCTTCATAAATTATATATTATGGTTTCACACTTGGCAAGACATACAGTACAGTAAGAAATTCAATGGCGCAGTGGGGATCCTGTCCAAGTTGAGGAAGTAGCAAGTCACCTGCATGGGTTGTACTGTCTACCCTTCTTTGGTCACAAATGAAGGGATAACGTCATCTTGTGATTATGGAGAATTCTTAAAACCAATATTATTAGTATTGGGAAAAGCTAGAATAACTTGTTGATAGTTAACCATAGAACATGCAAGTTTAAAAAACAAAACTTCCCTTCTTAAAATTGAACTCTTTAACCAACACCCATACCTTTTCTATACATCTCAAATCACTTTCCAGAGACTTTCCTGAACTCACCAATTGGAGCCTCTCTTAGTCACACCTGACCAGAAAACCCCAAACTTCCTCCTTACTCTCACAACAAGCTGCTTCAAGAGTCAGTATAGCGTTGGTAACATGTTTAGTGCGTCAGCCCCAGAAGCGCTTTATGCACACGCACCTCACAGTGGTGCGCTTCGTGTGTTTGGACACTTACGGATTTGGAATTCAGTCAATTAAATCCCTCCACTATCAAGCTGTACATTTACTGTGGGTAAAACAGAAATGTTTAGAATGAACATATCTCTGAAATAATTCAATGAACAAACATTAAACACACACACACACACTCTCACAATCCAGACTCCCTCTCTCGCCTTTTTAAAAATCCTTTGTTTACATAGATGATAGTTTAGGCAGCAATATAAACTCATTTTGTAGGAAAAACTTTTAAATTAGACTATATTTATAGGATAAAAAATACCATTGCTTCACTTTACAAAGCAATTAAGCAGAGACTCTTTCTATGTGCTTTAAATAAAGAGCACTTTGCAGCAAAGTTCAGAAATCACTACTGAATTGTTCAGTAGCACTAAATGAATGCAACATGCTCCCCAGTAAGGTGCTTCTGCTTTCTTACCGTCTTCCTTCTAAAACCAATCTTGTGATCAACTCTCTAACACTAAGCATTGTTCTATGCTAACCAATAAATGAGAAATAAATTGTTTAAAATGCACATTTAACTTAACTTTATATTATTTAAATTCAGTGCAAGAATTAGGTAAAACTTGTTGGGTTTCTGCTTTCACTATCAAGTGGATGTGTGATAACTGCATCTGCCACAGTTTTTAAACATTTTATAGCTGTTCAAAAAGACTTTTTACAAATAATTTGGTATTATGTATATAAATTTCAACTCCCTGATAAGGCCTGTAACCAATGAGCACTTTACAGGTTGATGTCATAGAGGTTTAAAAAAAAATTATAAAGGTTTAAAAAGAAAACCTTGTATTTAGTGAAAGAAAAGGCTTTTCTTATATACACAATGAATGCAATTTAAAAACAGTCTTAGGGAATGTATAAATTTGAATGTATTAACTGTATACTGGTCCCATTTCAAACAGAGAAAGTGCTGCCCATTCATTTTTGTTCCACTGATAGAAGAGTTTTAATTCTTAGTGTCTGCTATGGCCAAAGTATGCTTTTCAAATCTAACACATTTTATGACAGAGAGAGGTCATGCCTTGAGTTAACAAATACTGCTACATATTTCAGCTTTGTAGAAACAAGGCTTCTTTTCCCTCCCTCATTATACAGAGTAATAAATTTTCTGTGTGTCCATATAGTAAGAGAAGCCCCTGTATTTTTCACTGTGGAAATACTCCTCCATACTTACTCCTGATCAACAGTTACAGCTGTGCGTTTATAGAAATGTCTCAGTTCTGCAGTGAAGAACTAAAGAATGATTGTTTCTATGCTGCTCACAGACTCAGTAAGCCTGTAAAATATACATTAAGTGAGCAATTCTCATCTTTTAAAATTCTTTAGCCAAATATTTCTTCCACATACTGCTGCTACACTACAGTACCCTTAGGGTTTTAAATCATTAGGAATACCTTTTCTATACAGGCCTCGTTGATTATATGTACATAATTTTAGTTGTATTAGTAAAAGAAATATTTAAAATTGACAGTCAAGTGAGCAGTAACATTAACCTCCAAACAACTAAGTCACCACCTACTTGTTTCCCTATTTTAAGTATACTGAGTTGAGACTAGATTGGTAAGTTAACTTATACATTGATTCAGTACAAGCAAGCAGCTGTCTGGGGATTTTTGATATGGAAATGATATATTAACAGCAATATAACTGTCAAATAAACCACATTAGTGGTATGGGCAAATTTGGAACTGGGAACATGATCATATATAAGCACCGTCCTACCTAAATATATACAAATTTAATACTAAGGGCAGAGATGTTCATTTTTTTAGGGGCAAAGATAAAAAGGAAACCATACTTACATTGATATAAATTTTGGGGGGCTCTGAAACTGATTTTTAATTAACATGAGGATTCAACTGGACAAACGGACTGCAGTTATCTGAAACTCTATTATTGGTGAGAACTCCGAAGGTTGATGACCTCCAGTAACATGGAATTTTGTGGAAGGAGGAACCTGAATCTGGAGGAGGGGAAGTAGATGTGTTGGAGAAAGTTGTTACCAGAGAATGGCCATTGGGGGCTGCTAGTGAGATTCTGCTTTAACCTCCTATCTTCAGGTATGAGGACAACCTTCGCAGAGTGCCGGGGTGGCTTGTGCTTACAGCCATGGATTCATTCCTCAAGGATTCACATGGATCTGAACACCCTGCATCATCTGCTAGAGATTTATTACAACATGGCTCGGGAAAACAGGTTACAGGACCCTTTTAAAAGGGAGTACTGCCTCTTGATGGAACCCCAGCTGTAACACTAAGTGGGTAGCAATTCCCTCTAGACATATTAAAGTTCCAGAGCTTCTGCTGTTAATATGACACCAGATCCTTCTGTAGTTTTCTAAATGTCAATAAATGAAACAACCCCCCCCCAACATGATATGAACAAGCATTCAAAGGCATAAAATTGATACATGATTTAAGATTTGCAAATGTGCTAAAATATTTTTTTTCAAATATATCCATCAAATCAATCATTAGGTTAAAAGGCATGTTTCAATGCATCGCTGAAGGTTTGTTACAAAAACCTGTAACCCACCTCCACTGTAATCAGGAGACTGAGTTAACTGCATTAAGTCCGTATTTCTAATATTCTCAGACAAGGTGTGAGAATGATGCTAGAATAAAGCCGATACATTGTGACAATGCTCATAGTCTCATCAATAAATATATTTTCAACATTTAAACAGATTTTTTTAAATATAACCTGTTGACAGAAAATTATCTCCATAATTATTTTAAAAGAAATAGCATTTTCAAGTGACAAAGGTGTGAGCGTAATTTTTCTTCAGGATCACCAACACAGATACGTTGGAGGACTTTTACTCCAGGACTGCTTTCTGGGTCTAGGCTAGAGAACTGCCTCAAAGTTCATTTTGGTACATTAGCCATTCACGTACCAGTGAAGACCTGTCTTATACAGAATCACACTTACAGAGTACTGTAAACTGGGATCCAACATATCTACCTTCATTCAAGCCCACAGCAGTCCTGCTGAGAATTCATGTCGGCTCCATGCATTCTTCAGGACTCCATTACAGCAAAATCGGCACCTAGAGCTACATACATATGTTTAAAATTTTATTGACAATAACGAAGGCTGTCTCCAGAAATTCAACTCAAAGCATGTGAAGAGTGAAATGCCAGTCAAAGAGGCTTTTCTGCCTGTCTACTTTCTGCACATTTGTAGAGCATGTTTTTCTCCCACTGTGGAACATAAAAATAAAAACTTTAATGGTCTGTGTTAGCAGGACTTAAGATCTGCATCTCTACTATTGAATCCTAATTTTTGATTCTCAATAGGAAAGTCATGTTGAGTTACAGTAATCAAGCAATAGTTCAAACGAAAAGGCTAAAAATAATTTGAAATATTATCAAATTACAAAGTATTGCTTCTCATAAACAAAGCTGCACATAAAATTCAAACTATTATGAATTCACAATTATGAAGAGCTATTTAAAAGCATGGAAATTTTTACTTTGAAACTTTACAAACTGTTACATGTGTGGGCTTCTAAAAATATGCCATGTTAAATGTATCACATTGTGGTAAACACAGTTATAGGTGTATCTCCATGGTCGTGTATCTTTTCAGATGTTGCTAAGCATCTTTATGAAAATCCCTTGGAGATGAATAATGTGGGAACTGTCAGTGCATTTCCATCTGATTCTTCCAATTCCTACCCTATAGCTATCACAATTAACTTCTTTTTCAGAGGGTCACACTATTTAAGCTGATACAGAACAAGCTCTGTATCTTGGGCAGGTGACTATTCAGTGCACTGAACGATAGATTTTAAAGCAGTCTCAACACAGCTCACAGTAGATCCGTCAACCCAGTGTTTCTTCCAACTCACAGCGACCCCGAGCTTTACTGGCCACTACAGGGATGTAAACGGGTGGACAGGTGGGGAAGGTGCTTAAAAACAGGAATCTTCAGAAGGCCGTTTCTTCGTTGCAGTCAGGAACATTGCACATCTAAAACTCATGTTAACCACCATCTACTGGAATGACTGGAAAAGTGGTAACTTGCCCGTTGTGCTTCCTTTTTCACACCACTGAGCCAATGCATTTTGGATCTAATAGAATCCAATCGTGGAACCAAATGTTTACAATTTTTCAAGAGCCAATGTTCAACTGTAGGTGTTTTTTCGTTGAGTTACCTGTGTACAGAGTAATACAGTATATTAAAAAACAATGGCCTACGAAAGACATTGTGTATTATGTTCCCTTGTATCTTTGCAAAATCCAGCATGAACAATGATGGGTTTTTTCTTTTAAATGGCCTTTTTATACCATTTGGCCATTATAAACGACCATTTATACCAGATGATGCATAGAAAACATCAAATAAAAATGAGAAACAAAATAACAGATCTTAATCACTGTTAGAAGGTTGCACATCAAGATTACTATAGTTAACACTGCTGTAATATATAGGCAAGTTGTTAAAAGGGTTCTTATCACAAGGAGAATACTTTTCTTTTTCTTTTAAGGTGGAGGTTAGCTAAACTAACTGTGGTAATCATTTCACAGTATACGTACATCAAACCATTATGCTGTGTACCTTTAACTTACGCAGTGATGTATGCCAGTTACTCTCAATAAAGCTGGGGAAAGAGTATTTTTTAAAGACTGTATGTTAGGTTCACTTTCACTTTTCTTCCTTTTACTCTTAACATTTTATGTCAAACTTATACACAAAAAAGAAAAACAAAATTTAACATCTTTACCTCATAAACTGACAGTATAATAAGAACTATCAAAAGCCATCTTTAAGTACATCAGAGAGAGTTTTCATAATGAGATTTAGAAGACAGCGTTAGTATTGGTCTTTAAATGGATGCTTTTAGCAGGACTTTTTGGAGAAGGCAATGGCACCCACTACAGTACTCCTGCCTGGCAAATCCCATGGATGGAGGAGCCTGGTAGGCTGTAGTCCATGGGGTCGCTAGGAGTTGGACACGACTGAGCGACTTCACTTTCACTTTTCACTTTCATGCATTGGAGAAGGAAATGGCAACCCACTCCAGTGTTCTTGCCTGGAGAATCCCAGGGACAGGGGAGCCTGGTGGGCTGCTGTCTCTGGGGTCACACAGAGTCAGACACGACTGAAGCGACTTAGTAGCAGCAGCAGCACTTTTAAAAATTCGAAATAGTTGTGTTTGAAACTCATGCACTGATCCACGACACATGAGAAATATATATATGACCTGTTTGTCAAATAAAAGCTGACACTTTGCTTTTGAGCACTTGAAATGTGTCTAGTATGACTGAGAAACTGATTTTAATTTGGTTTAAATGAAAATCTTGTATAAAATATTTTTCCATTAAGCAAAATGTGGTTGTTTTGGTATGGCAATTTAATTTAACCAATGAATACTTGGCAACCAAACTGAGATGGTGCTATTATTAAAGATGCCATACCAAAAAAAAAAAAAAAAATCTAAACTACACTGTGGAATTTTATACTGAATATATCATGTAAAATATTACTAAAATCAATTTTGCCCATCATCTTTAACTTTTTAAATCTGACTCACATATTTCTATTGGACAACATTGCTATAGTTATTTCCTAAGTTTAAGAAGGCCCTACAGGAAACAAAACAAATAATAAAAAATCTATTCAAATACATATATTTCCTTATGTTTAGAAATTCCTTTCAAGGATACTATTACCTATGGCTAGATAGATCTAAGATGAGCTTTTAGAGGAGGCTGAAGCTAAGCATGTCCAGGACCTTAAGTTTTTACTTAATAAAGTTTTAAGAAATTAGTTCTTCAAAAACAAGTACATAATTATATTATTTTAAATCTACAGGAAAGAAACCAATTAATAGGAAATACAAATTACAGCCTTTTAGCCATATGTAGAAAAGTACCTAAAAATTCAGAGCCTTTAAAAATGACTAAGACCACCCACAGGCAGTAACACATAGCCCTTTATCAATGGCTGCTCAACTGGAAGGGATTACAACTAGTCTATAGTTTGCTTCTGGCGCAGGATACATTTAGTCTTTAGCTGTTCCAGCTCATGCATTTTCTGGCAGTATTTCAGTGTTCCTCTCAACATTATACTATGTATCAGTCATGAACAATCAACCAAAACAGGAAGATTCTAGGCAACTTTCAAAGGATTATTTACTATTGACAGAAACCTAAGGACCTAGCAGAAGCTCTTGAGATTAAGAAGTGCAAGAATACACAGAAGAACTATTCAACAAAATGGCTTCATGACCTGGATAACCACGATGGCGTGGTCACTCACCTAGAGCCAGACATCCTGGAGGTGAAGTCAAGTGGGCCTTAGGAAGCATTACTACGCACAAAGCTAGTGGAGATGGAATTCCAGCTGAGCTATTTAACATCCTAAAAGATGAAGTGCTGCATTCTCAATATGTCAGCAAATTTAGAAAGCTCAGCAGTGGCCACAGGGCTGCAAAAGGTCAGTTTTCATTCCAATCCCAAAAGAAGAGCAGTGCCAAAGAATGTTCAAACTATTGTACAACTGTGCTCATTTCACATGCTAGCAAGGTAATGCTCAAAATCCTTCAAGCCAGGCTGCAAGAGTACATGAACCAAGAACTTTCAGATGTACAAGTTGGATTTACAAAGGCAGAGAAACCAGAGCTCATATTGCCAACAAGCTAGACAGCCTATTAAAAAAAAGAGACATCACTCTGACGACAAAGGTCTGTATAGCCAAAGCTATGTTTTTCCAATAGTCACACAGATGTGAGAGTTGGCCCATAAAGAAGCCTGAGTACTGTAGAACTGATGCTTTTAAATTGTGGTATTGGAGAAGACTCTTGAGAGTCCCTTGGACTGCAAGATCAAACCAGTCAATCCTAAAGGAAATCAGTCCTGAATATTCATTGGAAGGACTGATGCTGAAGCACCAATACTTTGGCCACCTGATGCAAAGAGCCGACTCATTGGGAAAGACCCTGATGCTGGGAAAGGACTGAAGGCAGAAGGACAAGGGGACGACAAGGATGAGGATGGTTATTAGGTTGGTGTAAAAGTAATTGCAATTTTGCACTGCTGAAGTTTACCATTTGGTATTGGAATACATTCTTAAATGTGGTTATGTTATATATCATTTTAATGCACATTTCTCGGTTTATGTTTTTTGCTAATGACATTACTTGTTGTTTTAAACTAGGGAAATGATGTTAGACAAAAAGCAAATTCAAGTGATTTTCTTATTCAAGTTCAAAATGGGTCATAAAGAAGTGGAGACAACTCGCAACATCAACACCTTTGGCCCAGGAACTGCTAACGAACATACAGTGCAGTGGCGCTTCAACAAGTTTTACAGAGAGGATCGAAGCTGATCCTCTTACAACTGCGTGAGAAGTTGCTGAAGAACTCAACATTAACCATTTTATAGTCATTTGGCATTTGAAGCAAACTGAAGAGGTGAAAGAACTCAAGAAGTGGGTGCCTCGTGAGCTGACCAAAAAAAAACCAAAAAACATTTTGAAGTATTATCTTCTCTTATTCTACACAATAACAACGAACCACTTTTCAGTTGGATTGAGAGTGTAAAGGAAAGTGGATTTTATATGACAACTGGTGACAACCAGCTCAGTGGTTAGACTGACAGGACGCTCCAAAGCACTTTGCGAAGTCAAACTTGCACCAAAAAATGTATTTGGTGGTCTGCTGCCTGTCTGGTCCACTACAGCTTTCTGAATCCCACTGAAACCAGTACATCTGAGAAGTGTGCTCAGCAAATCGAAGAGATACACTGAAGACTGCAATACCTGCAGCCAGCAAGGGTCAACAGAAAGGGCCCGATTCTTCTGCACGACACCACCTGGCTGCACATCGCACAACCGACACTTCAGAAGTTAAACGGATTGGGCTACAAAGCCTTGCCTCATCCGCCATATTCACCTGACGTCTCGCGGACCTACTACCACTTCTTCAAGCATCTCAACAACTTTTTTCGGGGAAAAGGCTCCCATAACCAGCAGGAGGCAGAAAATGCTTTCCAAGAGTTCATCGAATCCCAAAGCAAGGATTTTTACACTTTAGGAATAAACAAACGTATTTCTCATTGCCAAAAATGTATTGATTGTAATGGTTCCTATTTTGATTAATAATGTGTCTAAGCCTAGTTATGATTTAAAATTTACAGTCTGAAACCACAATCATGTTTGCACCAGCCTAACAGATAGCATCACTATCTCAATGGATCTGAATCTGAGCAAACTCTGGGAGATAGTGGAGGACAGAGGAGCCTGGTGTGCTGCAGTCTACAGAGTCATAAAGAGTTGGACATGACTTAGCAGCTGAACAACAAATTCATTATGGACATATTCTTAACACCTGATATAAGGTAATTAGCACCCCAAAGCTGTAAATAACATCCAAGCCACTTGAATATGTGAAATGTGTGCTTATGTGAAGTTCTAACTGTGGGATTATGTCATCAGTGCGCCAACACGGTAGTTTCTGGACAGGTTTAGCAGCTTATTAAGAGAGGCTACATGCTAAAAGGGACAAGGGAATGGGTAGCAAGCATTGTGAAGTGGGACACAATTTGTAATCACCCAGTGTGGGGATGGTTCCCAATCAGGCACATATGAGTCTCTAGACACACTCACACAATGAGTGGACATGTTCACATTCCTTTACAAAGCACAGCATACAAGCACAAAGAGCTTAAAATCATTTGGGGATCCAAAAACAGTACGTGACTAATAATTAAGGCCTCCACACCTAACAGGGAAAAAAGGATGCCACCAGTCCCAAGACTCATGGCCACAGCAGTAATGTTGCTGTCAAATGCTGGTTAGAACACACTCAGATTACACACGGCCACTTGTCCGAGTCTTCATGCTTTTGTCAAGCTGCTGAGTGGGGCAGGTGCTGGTAGGGAGGGCCAGAGTTGGGAGTGAAGAAGCAGAACATTTTTCTGACAGCACAAAAGGATAAAACTGCTTTTAGTAATATTCTGACATATTCAAAATAGTATCTTCCAACATCTAATCAATATATTTTTTAAAGAACTAATGACAGTTTCTGTTTTTTTGGGGTTTCTTTTTTTTTTTGGAGTTAAGTCTTTAAAATCCAGATGTATGACTACGTATGTATCAGTACTACTCTGACAGGATGTTTGGGAATGAAGGCCATGAATCTGCATTTTTAATAAACTCTCTTGGTAATTCTTAGGATTTGGCACCGGGATTTGTAAAATAACTGTGCTACGGATAAGTTTCTCATTCCTCTACCTCACCTACTTCCCCCTTTTTAGTGAAGACTATAGAAACATTCCATCAAGAGAACATAATGATTAATAGAATATACGTGCATATTACATATCTGTACAGGCATTTCAGTTTTGGTCATACCAATTCAATATACTATTTGATTTATAGCATGTGTTATCTTTGTGTGTGTGTACTCAGTCACTCAGTCGTGTCCAACTCTGCGATCCTCTGTCCATGGATTTTTCCAGGCAAGAAATACTGGAGCGTGTTGCCATTTCCTACTCCAGGGGATCTTTCCGACCCGGGGATTGAACCCATGTCCCCTGCATTTCCTGCATGGCAGGTAGATTCTTTGCCACTGTGCCGCCTGGGAAACCCCTGTGTTATCTTTACCAATTCTATATATTTAGCATAATTTGTGCCAAATAACTATACAAATTAGCTTATTAAAATGTACTGGGGAAAACTCTATCACCTTGGGAGAATACCAACAGCCACAGGGGTAGCTCAATAAGATATTCATACAATTTTATATAGATAATGCAGTAATTATGATGTCATAAATGATAAACTTTAAAGGCTTGAAAGTTAAATAATTAGACAATGCAATTAGATTCCTTTGTGGGAAACCAACAAAATATCAAGATTCAATATGCATAACAGTTTGCAACTAAAACATCTAAGTCAGAAAAAGCTTTTCCTATTTTTTTTTTGAAGCTAGAGTAAAACTATCACTTTATTAGAGTAAGACTATCCTTTTTACTTGCATTATAGCTTATACTGAAAAAATGTTTTAATGAACAGGATATAAAAAAACACAGCATTTACAAAGCAACATCTTTGTAAAGCATTTTTTCTTGTTATGTTTCCGGAAACTACAGAAGTAAAGCCTAAAGTTTACAAATTTATGATCCAGGCTCTAACTGACCTATATAGTAAAAAATGACCCTCAGATGCAATGAAATTTGACAGAGCTCATCATCCAATATAAAAGCTGTATACTGAACACTACTGAAGAAAAGTAAGGCCATTTACTTGTTAGTTTTCCCAGTCTGTGCAAGGCAAAGCCTCCTCTTCGTCCTCTGATTCAGGGGATGCTTCTTTGATTCTTCTAAGAGCTTCATGGATGCTCCGTGTTAGAGGGTCTGTGTCAGGCAGAAGTGTGAAGGATTCTCTCAAGACTTCCTTCTGTACCTTCTTCAATTTTACCCCCTTTCTTATTTGTGCCAAGATGTTATTACTATCATCTTCATCAGGAAAAGGAGGCAGAGTTCGCTGTTCAACCTTTTTCAGATGGAAACTACCACGCTTCAAGGAAGCTAGTACCTCATCCATAGGTGAGCTCACTTTAGAAAATGGAAGAGAACAAACAGCTAGTTAGGACTGCGCTTAAGACTGGCAACTGTACAACTTTTAAGCCTTTAGGACTGTGACAGCCCAGGAAGCTGAAAGCACATCAACAGAAGGGACCACTGAGCATGGACAGAACTTTGTCAGAACACAGGGGACACTAACTAAGTTTGTTTAAAAAAAAGTTCCAAGACTCAAATTCCATGTCAAGCATTACTAGTACTTCTATTGTTTCCTGTGTGAGAGGAGAGAGCCGACGGGGAGCTGTGAGCGGGGTGATCTTTAGTAATATTATGGTTGAGACTCCTAAAGGGTTTCCATAATACAAAAATCCAATCTAAATTCAGACAGTGACTGGACTGTACATTTAATTAAAGAAACTTAAATTCTGGCTCATTATGGTGATTATTTTCTTTTTTTAAATAACTTTCACATATGATATTCTACTTGGGTTATGATAAGAAATATCCTACAGGATGGTCTCTTAGATTAAAATTTAATACACAGATAAAGTAATCTCTCCATGAAAGTTAAAGCTCCTTAAGGGCCAAAATTATTCACTGTTTGAAAAACAGCTTTATGAAGCATATCTGAAATGCCCTTTTCTTCTTTGCTTCTTCATACAACAACATGCCAGGGTCCTCAATAAATATGTAGCCAAATGAATCTTCCAATGTTATTCTGACCAGACAGCTTCCATTTTCTTATATTTCTGAGATTTAAAATCAGATTCTAACATAAAAGGAGCCACCTAAAATATGTTACCAAAGAGATCAAGTCAAAAGATAAAATTTTAAAAACATGCCTAAGAGCTCAAGCAGGCCCACATTTATTCGTGTCTGCACCCATCTGCACACATGGTTTGGTAAGAATTCTGCCAAGGTGAGACCTTGAGAACCTGTTTGCTATCAAATAATGTTCAAAAATATAATGTTTAAAGCTTTGTAATGTCTGAGGACAAAAATGGTCTTTAACTATATGCCTCAGTCAACAGATGAACTGTTTTTAACTCACCTCTCCTCCTCTGCAAGCCTTCAGCCGTCTTTCTGAGCTTCTTCCTGGCACTGACGAGCTGGCTGCTGTCGAAGAGGTGTGCTGAAGGGGCACTGGCTGACTTTGGGATCCTCTTCTCGCTCCCCTCCATCTGGGGCAGGCCTTTCTCCAGGGTCTCGGGGGCGCTG
>NW_011494606.1:8635900-8648017 GCF_000754665.1 Bison bison bison
GAGGAGGTGGGAGCGGCCCCGCTGGGACGGAGCCTGCTTTGCAGTCAACAGTGTTTAACAGTGGACAAGACACAGGGGGAGGCAGGTCAGCGGTAAAGCCGCTGGGAAGTGATGAGGTGGCTTCAAGTTGTGCTGATGGATGACCTTCAGGTGGGGTGAGGCTCTGGGCGTCTGCTGCCTGTGATGACCCGAGCTTGGCCTTTCCTTCGTCCAGTCCCTCCCTTTTCTCTTCGACCTGTAGCACTCCTGGCAGGCTGTCACACTGGTCTTCACAGGACACGGGGCTGGCTGTACTTCTTCTTCTTGCATGAGCCAGTCGCAATCGGGTCGATTTAAGTATGACCTGGCCTGGGTATCTCTAAGAAATCAGAAGTTATAACTCGTCAGATTAGAATTTATGAACAAATGACTGTTTATTTTCTCCATCTAATGCAAGGTGTTATTTTAGAGCTTTTGTGATTTTTCAGGGAAAAATACACAGAAAAACAAACATCAAAATGTAATACCTTACAAAAAATTATCACTAAACTCTTATTTGCTTACCAAATCCCTATAAAAAGACCTTTAGTAATAAAAGTACTACTTTAATTGGAAAAATATTAGCAATGTAAAATCCAAAACAAATGATGTCAAACATATATATGCTATTTTATTGCTAAAAAACTATTCTTAGTTTCTTACATGTATTTTCCAAATGCTCAGACAAAAATTAAAACATTAATGTTCTTAAATGGTTAAGTGGTATTTTTTTTAAAGCTCTGAAAACAATATATGCATTTTATGATAAAATTCTGTAAAGCAATTATTCTTCAATAAAATTTAAAAAATGACAAGAGAATCAGCCTACTAAAAAAAAAAAGAAAATGATAAAATTTGTTAGGAGTACTGGTACACAGAGCTCCAATCTTTTTACTATGTAAAACATAGCCATAATGCATTTGGTAAACAACATTTTCTTAATACAAGGCTTATCCCTTTGTTAAGGACCCCATTCCCACCTGACTCTTTCACTTGATCAAAAGCCTCCTTCTCCTGCAAGGAGATCCTTCAGAATAAAGAGGAGAAGTAAGGCTCTTGAGTAGCTGCTAAGAACTAAAACTACTGAGTTTAAGCACATTCCTAGGAAATGCTTAGCTGCTGTAGTGTCCGTGTCTGGAGTCACAGTTTAGCTTGGCAACAGAGCTCTAAAGCATTTCTCATGTATGCTGATCCATCTTCTAATTCTCCCACTGGTCAGATTATTACCACAGGCTGATGTGCACAGAATTAATAACAAGTTGATGCTTGAAATGGATGGTTAGTTACTAGCTAACTTTTATTAAACTCAAGAGGAATCCAGACTATTCCTCTTATACCACTGAAATGGTAACCAAGACTGCCATGACTGTAACTGTTTTCTAAATAACAAAAGGAAAATCAAGTTTTTCTCATAAAAGAGACGTTACAATAGGAGTATATATGTAGCTGTTTAAAAAGCAATGAACAATAATAAACTGACCACACTTTTACTACCTGTTTAAAATTTCGAAGTCTATCCAGTGTTTTCTGTCTTTCTTGGCTAACCCAGGCACTTTTTCTTTCTTCTTCATCATGTAATTTATCTCTTTTCTGGTTAAAACAAAATTAATAGTAATTCCATTATGATGTGTCCCACTGTATTTTACCATTAATAGAAAAAAAAGGAGAGTTCTCTCAATATAAATGCTGTATTACTCCAAAGAATGCTATGTTAAGCAATGTTTTGTGGCATGAAACACTGTTAGCTTTAATAGAAATGAAACTGTTTCACTTTCTGCATGTAATACCAATTAAAAGATGTTTACTCTGCAAAGTAAAATAATATTTTCTCTGAACTGAAAAATATTTCACATTTGCGGTTCTAGCTTTAGCTGCTATGTTCTGCTAACTCAGATATTAATAGTTGACCTTAAAAATAAAAAATAACCACTTAGTAATTTAGATGTTATATATAGGTTAAGCCTGGTGTTCTGCAGATAATGTCTACTATTACTGAACCTGTTCCTCCTGCTACAAATCTGTGTCTTAGTATCTCATTCATTTTTTCCCCTTCCCATTCCCTAATCCCAAACTGGGGATACACTATCATACACCCAATGTTGGTCAAGTTAAACATGAATTCCTCTTCCTAGAGGAAAGAAAGTGGAATTCTTGGCAGGAGGTTAAAGACTAGAAGGAGTGTTTCTGACAGCCTCACTACTGAAGGTCAAGTAAGTGACAGATACGTGGCTCTCACTGATGGAATGCACTGAAGAGCGCTACTACAGCCAACCACTTCCCCAGAGGGGCGCACTATCACACACGACAGACTGCTTTTATCTCCTGCTTAGGTGGCTTGGATCCTTTGTATAGAAATCAGCCTCTGGACTCATGATTAGGGTGGGGCAAGGGTGAGTAAAGATGAACATTCTTCCATCTCTTCTTATGGCAGGTCAAGAAGACCCTTTCCCTTTAGAGGGCTCTCACTGGGAGAGTTCGCAAAAGCCATTTATTGGTAGGTTAAGTCAGGCGGTCCAGATTGCCATATATAATGCTTAAGGTTTCCAGATGGGAAAATTTGAAAAGATATGACTTGAGTTTATTAAAAGAAATAAAGATCCCATGCAGATTCTCTTCTTTAGAAAGCCCAAAGTGACTCAGGGACACATTGAGATAAGAACTTATTCCAACTCCTCACCCCTACTCTGTATTCAGTTCCATTTACAAACCTAAGCCAGCAGAAGCAAGGAATGAAAAACTCTCATATGCACATGTGGTAACCACCTGGAATGGGAGTGGGCATGTACCTTCCCACACTGGGATACAGGCCACAGAACTCTTGGGGACAAAGGGTCTTCTAAGGCCTTGTCTCAGTGATGAACAGAGTTTTCTGTACTTAAAGGGTACGATCTAATGCATACAGGGCTTAGTACTTGAGAAGTTATCTAAAAGATATTCAGCATTTCAAACTGTGAATCTGCATCTCTAAACATAATAAACAAATAGTTGGAGTTTCAGAAATAGTTGAAATTCAGAAATAATACTGGTCAATCATATTGCTGGTCTGTTAGCAGATATATCCAGAGTCAGATCTTACTATTATCTAAAAGACCCCAAATGCAAAGTTTCAGACATGTTCAGGTATGAACTAATGGGTTTATATGGACTTTTCATAGAGCACAGTATTACTGCGACTGAAACCAACAGGCCTGGGTTGAATATCACCCCCTATTTCCACCCCTTGCTAGCTACTGGCAAGTCATTTAATGAAGATAATCTACCCTTTGGGCGGGAAGTGGTGTGTATTAATCACTCAGTTGACCCTTTTGGGGGTAGGTAGAGGATACTTATTAGATAGTGACACAAGGAGCTCTGAGTTTCTGTTAACACTGTGTCAACCTGGGTGCTGGTTGCATGCATATGTTCATCTCATGCAAGTTAAAACTTATGAGCTATACACGTGTGTGTGTATGCCTCTGTAGATTGACAAAGGTGGTTTAAAATTAGATTTGATCTAAGCCAACTTTCATTATCCTCTAGCTTTGCATGTTAAAGAAAGGTGGATTCTTTCTCCTACAATGAGGTATTCCACCCAAAGTCAGTAGTAGGCAAAATTACTAACATGAGGCAGATGACATTTATCTTTGAGATTTCCCCAAATATCAATTTCCTCGTTTTTACTCATCTTTGCCACATAAAATTATTTGAGAAAGGATCGGACACTCATTCATTCTAAGAAGCTAATTAGCTACTCCATTCACAGAAGTATTGGCATTTTATCAGAATCCACAATCTTCATGTAATAAGAAACCCATTCTAAGTGTGGAATCTAATAATAAGCAGACAGTGTAGGTGCCAATAATGATAACAGGAGGCATTCTTATTCACTGAATTCTTTAGCTGGCCCATAGTCTGACTTTCCTTACAAAGCAGCTCTTGACCCGAAAACAGTAATGAAAAATAAAAATACAATAAATTTTCTGTTAATTTAAGATTATTTTACAGCTTATGGGTACTTTGGTTACTTTTTATGTTTTAAACTCAAGAGTTTTAGCTGTGTGCCATAATGAGCTTGAGGGATAACATCAAAACCCTACAGCAGCAGCTAACATCATTCAATCACAACAAATTAGAAGCTTTCTTGTTAACAGAGCAGGAAAAGACAAATCTCTCACCACTCCTTTCAATACCACACTGGAAATCCTAGTGAATGCAACAAGAAAAATAAATAAAAGGTATACGGATTGCACTCAAAAGAACTAAATTGCCTTTATTTGCATATGACATGACTGTATATATAGAAAATCTGAAAGAAGAACCAAAAAAAATGTGACTAGAAATAAAAATAGGAAAATTGTAGGATATAGGGTCGACATATTGGGTTGACCACAAATTAGGCTGCTGCTGCTGCTAAGTCACTTCAGTTGTATCCGACTCTGCATGACCCCATAGACGGCAGCCCACCAGGCCCCCCCGTCCCTGGGATTCTCCAGGCAAGAACACTGGAGTGGGTTGCCATTTCCTTCTCCAATGCATGAAAGTAAGTGAAGTCGCTCAGTTATGTCCAATTCTTTGTGACCCCATAGACTGCAGCCTACCAAGCTCCTCCGTCCATGGGATTTTCCAGGCAAGAGTACTGGAGTGGGGTGCCATTGCCTTCTCCACAAATTAGGCTAACCTAGTATAAAAGCCAATTAGCCAACTGCTTTCTAATAAAACAGTAATGAACTGCTGGAATAAAAAACCTTTTCTATTATACCTACAGCACTATTTACATTCAGTTCAGTCGCTCAGTTGTGTCCAACTCTTTGCGACCCCATGGACTGCAGCAAGCCAGGCTTCCCCGACCATCACCAACTCCCAGAGCCTACTCAAACTCATGTCCATCGCGTCGGTGATGCCGTCCAACCATCTCATCCTCTGTCATCCCCCTCTCCTCCCCACTTCAGTCTTTCGCGTATCAGGGTCTTTTCCAATGAGTCAGTTCTTCCCAACAGGTGGCCAAAGTATTGGAGCTTCAGCATGAATCCTTCCAATGAATGTTCAGGACTGATTTCCTTTAGAAATGAATGGTTTGATCTCCTTACAGTCCGAGGGACTCTCAACAGTCTTTTTCAACACCTCAAGGAACTCTCAGGTGTTTTCTCCAACACCTCAGTTTGAAAGGATCAATTCTTTGGCATTCAGCCTTCTTTATGGTCCAGCTCTCACATCCATACATGACTCCTGGGAAAACCATAGCTTTGGCTATATGGACCTTTGTCAGCAAAGTAATGTCTCTGCTTTTTAATATGCTGTCTAGGTTGGTCATAGCTTTTTGTCCAAGGAGCAAGTGTCTTTTAATTACATGGCTACAGTCACCATCTGCAGTGATTTTGGAGCCCAAGAAAATAAAATCTGTCACTGTTTCCATTGTTTTCACATCTATTTGCCATGAAGTGATGGGACTGGATGCCATGATCTTAGTTTTCTGAATGCTGAGTTTTAAGCCAGCTTTTTCACTCTCCTCCTTCACTTTCATCAGGAGGCTCTTCAGTTCCTCTTCACTTTCTGCCATAAGGGTGGTATCATATGCATATCTGAGGTTACTGATATTTCTCCCGGCAATCTTGAGTCCAGCTTACGCTTTATCCAGCCTGGCATTTTGCATGATGTACTCTGCATACAAGTTAAATAAACAGAGTGACAATATACAGCCTTGACGTACACCTTGTCTAATTTTGAACCAGTCTGTTGTTCCATGTGTTTCTAACTGGTGCTTCTTGACCTGCATACAGGTTTCCCTGGAGGCAGGTAAGGTGGTCTCATATTCCCATCCCTTTAAGAATTTTCCAGTTTGTTGTGATCCACACAGTCAAAGGCTTTGGTGTAGTCAATAAAACAGAAGTAGATGTTTTTCCTGGAACTCTCTCACTTTTTCAATAATCCAATGGATGTTGGCAATTTGATCTCTGATTCCTCTGCCTCTTCTAAATCCACCTTGAACATCTGGAAGTTCACAGTTCACATACTGTTGAAGACTGGCTTGCAGAATTTTGACCATTACTTTGCTAGCGTGTGAGATGAGTGTAATTGTGCAGTAGTCTGAACATTCTTTGGCATTGCCTTTCTTTGGAATTGGAATGAAAACTGACCTATCTTTTTCAGTTCTGTGGCCACTGCTGAGTTTTTCAAATTTGCTGGCATATTGAGTGCAGCATCATCTTTAAGGATCTGAAATGGCTCAACTGGAATTCCATCACCTCCACTAGCTTTGTTTGTAGTGATGCTTCCTAAGGCCCACTTGACTTCAGACTCTAGGATGTCTGGCTCTAGGTGAATGATCACACCATCGTGATTATCTGGGTCATGAAGATATTTTTTTGTATAGTTCTTCTGTGCATTCTTGCTACCTCTTCTTAATATCTTCTGCTTCTGTTAGGTCCATACCATTTCTGTTCTTTATTGTGCCCATTTTTGCATGAAATGTTCCCTTGGTATCTCTAATTTTCTTGAAAAGATCTCTAGTCTTTCCCATTCTATTGTTTTCTTCTTATTTCTTTGCATTGATCAGGGAGGAAGGCTTTCTTATCTCTCCTTGCTATTCCTTGGAACTCTGCATTCAAATGGGTATATCTTTCTTTTCTTCTTTGCCTTTCGTTTCTCTTCTTTTCTCAGCTATTTGTAAGGCTTCATCAGACAACCATTTTGCCTTTTTACATTTCTTTTTCTTGGGGACAGTTTTGATCACTGCCTCCTGTACAATGTCACCAACCTCCATCCATAGTGTCTATCAGATCTGATCCCTTGAATCTATTTGTCACTTCCACTGTATAATCGTAAGGGATTTGATTTACATCATACCTGAATAGTCTAGTGGTTTTCCCTACTAGTGATTTTCCTTTCTTTAAGCCCATATATATGTAGTTATATAACTATAACTCTTATAAAAGAAATCAAAGAAAAACTAAATAAAAAGATTCTCTGTTCATGTATAGGAAGACTCACTACTGTTAATATTTCAACTATTCCCATCTTGAGCTATACATTCAGTGCTATCTTAATCAAAATCTCAGCTCTTATTTTAAAGTCTGTTTGGAGGCAAAAAAATCTAGATCAATGGAACAGAATAGAGAGCACAAATAAATATAATCAACATATCCTTAAAGGAGCAAAGAAAATTCCATGGAATAACTGCAGTCTTTTCAGCAAATGGTGCTAGAGCAACTAACCATCCACATTTAAAAAAGAAGAAAATGGGGAGGGGGGAGACAATTTAGCCCTACACTCTTCACAAATATTAACTAAAAATGGAACACAGAATTAAATGTAAAATGGGAAAGTATAAAGCTTGTGGAATATAACATAGAAGAAAATTTATGACCTTGGGTTTGGTGGTGACTTTTTAGATACACCACCAATGGTACATCAAACAAAGATTTGGTAAGCTGGATTTCATTGAAATTAAAAACTCTGTTTTGGGAGATACTGTTAAAAAATGAAAACGCGAGTTACGGTTTGGGGGTGGGGAGGGCATGGGAGGCTAAAAAAAAAAAATGAAAACCAAGTCACAGATTGGGAGAAAGTATTTTCAATAGATATATCTGAAAGGGGATATTATCCTGAAGAAAACAAATAACCTAATTAAAAATGAAAAAGTAACACTTACTAAAGAAGAAGTACAGATGGCAGATAAGCCATGTGAGAACATGCCCAATATCATACAATTAGGGAAATGCGAACTAAAAACAGCTATGAGGTATCACTACATAGTCACTACAATGGCTAAAATCCAAAACACTGACAACACTAAATGCTGGTGGGGATGTGGAGTAAAAGGAACTCTATTCACTGCTAGTGAGAATGTAAAATGGGGTAGGCACTTTGGAAGACCGTTTGGCAGTTCACTACAAGGTAAGCATACTTTTCCTGTAAGATCCCATCATACTCTTTACGGTTTACTCAAAAGAGCTGAAAATTTAATGTACACACATAACCATTCCCCCGTTATCAGCTTTACTCCTGACTGTCAAAATGTGGAAGGAAGGCGTCTTCAGTAGGTGAATGGACAAATACACTGTGGTACATGCAGGCAATGGAGTATTATTCAGTGCTAAGAGATAAGCTGCCATGCCCTGCAAATAACACAGAGGGACCTTAAGTGCGAATTACAAGTTAAATAAGCAAATATGAAAAGCTACATAAGTGTGTGGTTCCAATTAAATGTTCTGGCGAAAGGCAAAACAAAAAGATCAGTGGTTGCCAGGAGTTTGTGGAAAGAGGGGTATGAAGAGGTGGAGCACAGGGAATTTTTAGGGCAGTGAACACATTCAGTGAATACGTTATTCAATACTGTAATGGTGGATTCATATCATATATTTGGCAAAACCAACAGAATGGACAAGCACTCAGGATAAAGTATGGACTCTGGGTGGTAATGATGTCAATGTTGATTCAGACTGTAACAAACGTAACATTCTTGTGTGGGATTTTACTGGTAGGGGAAACTGTGCTATAATGAAGTATATACATAATTGGCCCTCTGAATCTGTGGGTTCCACATCCTTGGATTCAAACATCCTTGGATTGAAAATATGCAGGCAGGTGAAAAAAAAAAAAAAAACACACACAGAAGGTTCCAAAAAGCAGATTTCAAAGAATTTGCCCACTGGCAACTAGTTACATCACATTTACACTGTATAAGGTATTATAAGTTATCTAGAGATGAAGAATAGGGGAGGATGTGTGCAGGTTACATGTAACTACTATGCTATCTTAAATAAAGGACTGGAGCATCTAGAGATTTGGGGGATTGAGGGATGCAGGCAGGGCAGGTATCCTGGAACCAATTTTCCCACTAATGCTCCCATCTACCTATAACATTTTCTTAATCTCTATACATTTTATTCACTTTGAGATATATAAAATTCGAAGTTTTATTCTAAGTTTTCCAGAATGCAAACTTACTAGTTGTACTGTGTGGTGGGTTCTATATTCATCTTCACTCCGAAGGCGCTGTTGGAATTTTTCATTGTGTTTTGCAATACAAATTTCCTAAAAATACATGAAATGTGTTTTTTAATACAAGTGAATAAATTAAAATTTAATCTTAACATATACCTACACAATAAAATATCAAGTAAGCCACCTCTGGTTTCTCACCTGGAATAATGAAGCAGCATAAACCAGCATAAATTAGTATCTTAAAAGACTTGTTTATTAAACTACAGAATTCCTGATTTCTCCTTTTTTTTTGGAAGAGGAGGAATGGCCATCGTAGAGTGGAAGGGTATGTAGGAATCTTAAAAGCCTCTTTCAAATATGAAGATTTAGGCCATAAGATTCTAAGTATTATTATACTCTTTAAAATAGTCTGAACAAAAATGGATATATAACTCTTAAACTGTTTCTTAAGTGCTCTCTGATGAATTAAATAACATGATTTTGCTTGGATTGGTTTAAACACTATCATGAAATCTGAATCTTCTGGGCATAGGTAGATTTCAAAGCTAAAAAGAGACCTTAAAGATAAGAAAGTATAATACAGATATGCTAAATCTAATCACATGAAAATATATTAAATAAGAGATACGTGCTCTTTACAAAATAATGCACTATCCTATCATCTGGCATCTTTCCAGTAGTACCAGGCTGTCTTCATTTTCTCTGGTCCTATAGAGATACAAAGGTTAACATTAATTTCCAACACTTTCAAAGTTATACCAAAAGATCACTCTTCTAACCTCATTAAGTCATATGTGAGTAATCTTTCAAGCCAGGAAGCTATATTTTAAAGCAATTGTTTTATCACTTTCCTATCTTCAACCCACACTGGGTTAACTATATTGCCTAAAAAGTATTGATCATGAAATGAACCTCTCCAAGGCAATCTCCACAGGGGAACGTGACATGACGTAGTGATACAATGGCTCAGGCTTCCAAGTCACACAGACCTTGGATAGAATTCTATCTCTGAGCCATACTAGCCACTTTCCCTTGGGCAGACTTAGTTCCCTTGGTTATAACAACGAGGATACAAGTCTATAATTCCTTATCTAGAACAGAGCTCAGGTGTGTTTCAAAATTATTTATTTTTATTTTAGAAAGGTGATATGTTGCATATGCCATCGTTTGCCCAGTAACTCCGGCAGGATCCAAAGCAATACCTCATAGTAAGTATCACTAACATTTTTGCAGTGAAATAAATAGTTACAGCAAATAGGATAAGGGCATGTTCAAGTATGAGAATGCTTTTTGGCTACCAGGAGAATTAAGATACAAAAGAACAATGTTGTTTCTATTTATTCTTCCTGAAAAGTTCAATCACAAAGGACAGACCTCAAGTCCTCATGGGACAGCCAGAGATCATCTTTGTTCTTTTAAGAGGACAGGCAGGGTGTGATTTACTTGTAGCAAAAGAACTACCCCTGGGTGTGGAATTCTATCATGGATGCCAGATTAACCGGGAGCCTGTGACCCTGGGAATGCTGATATGCAGACAAGGAATGTGGGGTGTTGCTACATAGAGAGTCATCTTGATCTGTTGTACAGTATGTGTGGTTCATCTTTCTTTTCAGAACAGTGTTTCTAATTTCCTCTTTTGCCAGCCTTCTGTCACTCCTCCTTTCCCCTGCAGTTCTGTCACCTCAGCTGTTGAACTTGGGGGTCTGGGGGCAGGGAAAGGGGAGGGCAGGGAACAAGACCGTTTGGAGACCTCTGACTATATGGTGTGATCACTCACAACAGATAAGAGACTAAGTTTAAATGTGCAGAATCTATACGGCTAAGTTTCCCTACCTCAGATTTAGTTAATATAAGAATGAAAACTATACATTAAATTGGTACACACTTTTATCAGTTCAGTTCAGTCACTCAGTTGTGTCCAACTCTTTGCGACCCCATGGACTGCAGTATGCTATGCTTCCCTGTCCATCACCAACTCCTGGGGCTTATTCAAACTCAAGTTCATAGAGTCGGTGATGCTATCCAACCATCTTATCCTCTGTCGTCCCCTTCTCCTCCTGCCTTCAATCTTTCCCAGCATCAGGGTCTTTTCAGATCAGTCAGTTTTTCCCATCAGGTGACCGAAGTGTTGGAGTTTCAGCTTCAGCATCAGTCCTTCCAATGAATATTCAGGACTGATTTCCTTTAGGATGGACTGGTTGGATCTCCTTGCAGTCCCAGGAACTCTCAAGAGTCTTCTCCAACACCACAGCGCAAAAGGATCAATTCTTTGATGCTCAGCTTTCTTTATAGTCCAACTCTCACATCCATACATGACTACTGGAAAAACCATAGCTGTGACTAGATGGACTTTTGTTGGCAAAGTAATATCTCTGCTTTTTTGTTTGTTTGTTTTTTTCTAATTTTATTTTATTTTTAAATTTTACATAATTGTATTAGTTTTGCCAAATATCAAGATGAATCTGCGACAGGTATACACGTGTTCCCCATCCTGAACCCTCCTCCCTCCTCCCTCCCCATACCATCCCTCTGGGTCGTCCCAGTGCACAATATCTCTGCTTTTTAATATGCTGTTTAGGTTGGTCATAGCTTTTCTTTCAAGGAAAAAGCATCTTTTAATTTCATGGCTACAGTCACCATCTGCAGTGATTTTGGAGCCCAAAAAAATAAAGTCTGACACTGTTTCTACTGTTTCCCCATCTATTTCCCATGAGGTGATGGGACCAGATGCCATGATCTTGGTTTTCTGAATGCTGAGTTTTAAGCCAACTTTTCCACTCTCCTCTTTCATCAAGAGGCTCTTTAGTTCTTCTTCACTTTCTACCATAAGAGTGGTGTCATATGCATATCTGCGGTTATTGATATTTCTCCCGGCAATCTTGATTCCAGCTTGCACTTCATCCAGCCTGGCATTTCACATGATGTACTCTGCATATAAGTTAAATAAGCAGGGTGACAATATACAGCCTTGATGTACTCCTTTCCCAATTTGGAACCAGTCTGTTGTTCCATGTCCAGTTCTAACTGCTGCTTCTTGACCTGCATACAGGTTTCTCAGGAGGCAGGTAAGGTGGTCTGGTATTTCCCATCTCTTGAAGAATTTTCCAGTTTGTTGTAATCCACACAGTCAAAGGCTTTGGCATAGTCAATAAAGCAGATGTTTTTCTGGAACTCTCT
>NW_011494606.1:8648117-8659781 GCF_000754665.1 Bison bison bison
CTTTGCTAGCGTGTGAGATGAGTGTAATTGTGCAGTAGTCTGAACATTCTTTGGCATTGCCTTTCTTTGGAACTGGAATGAAAACTGACCTTTTCCAGTCCTGTGGCCACTGCTGAATTTTCCAAATTTGCTGGTATATTGAGTGCAGCACTTTCACAGCATCATCTTTCAGGATTTGAAATAGCTCCACTGGAATTCCATCACCTCCACTAGCTTTGTTCGTAGTGATGCTTCCTAAGGCCCACTTGACTTCGCATTCCAGGATGTGTGGTTCTAGGTGAGTGATCACACCATCATGGTTATCTGGGTCATGAAGATCTTTTTTGTATAGTTCTTCTGTGTACTCCTGCCACCTCTTCTTAATATCTTCTGCTTCTGTTAGGTCCATACCATTTCCATTCATTACTGTGCCCATCTTTGCATGAAATGTTCCCTTGTATCTCTAATTTTCTTGAAGAGATCTCTAGTCTTTACTGTTCTATTGTTTTCCTCTATTTCTTTGCATTGATCAGGGAGGAAGGCTTTCTTATCTCTCCTTGCTATTCTTTTCTCAGCTATTTGTAAGGCCTCCTCAGACAACCATTTTGCCTTTTTGAATTTCTTTTATACATAAATAAAAATTTCCTTCAAGAGTGAGGTTAGAACCAGTCAACTTAATTATAGAGCACCCCTGGCCTCCTTAAATAAAAAGGAGCCAGGATTTGCATTACATAGAGTCCTGTAGTCATGCCCAAGCAGAATCACCTTTGGGTGGCTGAGGCAAACAGCACATCACCACTGGTTGTTCTAACATGTTTAAGAGGGTAATTCTCTAACAACCATATGTCAATATAATGGCTCGAGTATTGAGAAGACATTATTCTTACTCAGTTTTAAAATATATGCAAGTATTAGTGACAAATCAGGTTAGAATTATTAGATATGGGTCAAGGATTAAGTAGTGAATAAAAGCAAGATGTAAATTAAGGTTACAGTCAAGCAATTATACCTTTTTATTTCTGAGGTATGCTTTCTTGGCCGAAACCCGTCCACGTCTTGCCTCCAGCTGGCGTGCTTTCTGCTGAAGTTTCTGTAGTTCTTCTCTCTGAAAATGCATAGACGCTGCCATCTCTTCCTTCTCCAGCATGGCCTCCATGCTTTCATAAGTGTCATAGTATACTACTTCATCTCTCTTTTCTGTTACAAAACAGAAACAAGGGGCAATGGTTAAGAGCATGGGCTATGGAGCCAGACAGAGGAACTCTGATCCACTCACTAATTCTGTAACCTCAAGCAAAGCCATTATCTCTTGACTTTCTCTGTAAAATTGTGATTATTGGGAAATACATCTCAGAGGGGGGATGTGTGTGCCACTATCTGGCACACAGTTAAGTGTTCAATGTAAGAAGCTATGAACCTTGTCTCCCAAATTAAAAATTTGAGAGTACAGATTCTGGCTGAAGCAACAAAGCAAGTTAGAAAGTACTTTACAAAGGTAAGATCATAGTTGAACTGCTACCTCTACTAAATCATTGTTTGACTTTGCATTAAGTTTTTTTAGCCTCAACAGAAGAAATAAAGCTAGTATCCATGTACATTTTTCCTAAGCAAGCAAACAAATACATGGGGAAATTCCATCATTCGTTCAGAAGTATTTTTGTGGACTTGTGTTGTTAGATACACATCATACCTGATATAAGTCTTTTGATGCTTTCCAGTTGTGCTGTCAACAGTAACTCTTCACACTTCAAGATTTCAAATTGCACTTCATACAACTGAAGCTGCAGATCATAATAATCACCTTCTAACTGATCCAATCGAGCTATGGCTTCTGTACCACCCTGTAGACTCTGCATCTGCATTGAAAATAAAAATAAGGACATATCTAGTTGGAGAGAACAAAAAATCAAGTTATGTTTGGAAATATATTCTAACTGATCAGACAGGGTAAATCCATGAAGCAACTGAACACCAGCAGACAATCTGGGGTCAATGGCTCAGGTACAGATGACTTAGAAGTGAAGTTGCTCCGTCGTGTCCGACTCTTTGCGACCCCATGGACTGTAGCCTACCAGGCTCTTCCCTCCATGGGATTCTCCAGGCGAGAGTACTGGAGTGGGTTGCCATTTCTTTCTTCAGGGGATCTTCCTGACCCAGGGATCGAATCCAGGTCTCCCACATTCCAGGCAGACGCTTTAACCTCTGAGCCACCAGGGAAGTGACTGGTGACCTAAGTCATCTTAAGTTACAGATGACTTGACAACCTACTAAATTTGTGTACAAAGCTGTGTGTACATGTATTTTTTTCCTCTGAGTACACTGTTTCTAGCTTTCAAATTTACAAGCAGAAGAGTCTGTGACCTAAAAAGAGGTGAGAATGATTATAATCGACTCAGTTAAAAAGGAGATAAATTAAAAAGAATAGTACTTATTCTAAAGTGTAGTTAAAATCTTAATCAAATAGGATTTTGCTTCCCCGGGTGATATTTAATATTTCAAAGTTAATTTAAAAGTTATTCGAAGTTCAGCTTTGTATCATGGAAGGTACCACTGTCAGATTTGGAAGAAGTATTTGTTTTTAAAATAACCTAAGGAGATATAACATATCAACATTTTTAAAAACATCTCCCCATAATTTATCAGGGCTTCCCTGATAGCTCAGTTGATAAAGAATCTGTCTGCAATGTAGGAGACCCCGGTTCGATTCCTGGGTTGGGAAGATCTACTGGAGAAGGGATAGGCTACCCATTGCAGTATTCTTGGGCTGGTAAAGAATCCGCCTGCAATGTGGGAGACCTGGGTTCGATCCCTGGGTTGGGAAGATACCCTAGAGAGGCTAAAGTCTACCCACTCCAGTATTCTGGCCTGAATTCCATGGACTGTATTAAGTCCAGTCCAGTTCAGTTCAGTTCAGTCATTCAGTCGTGTCTGACTCTTTGTGACCCCATGAATTGCAGCACGCCAGGCCTCCCTGTCCATCACCAACTCCCGGAGTTCACTCAAACCCATGTCCATCGAATCGGTGATGCTATCCAGCCATCTCATCCTCTGTCGTCCCCTTCTCCTCCTGCCCCCAATCCCTCTCAGCATCAGAGTCTCTTCCAATGAGTTAACTCTTCGCACGAGATGGCCAAAGTATTGGAGTTTCAGCATCAGCATCAGTCCTTCCAATGAATATTCAGGAGTGATTTCCTTTAGGATGGACTGATTGGATCTCCTTGCAGGCAAGGGACTCTCAAGAGTCTTCTCCAATACCACAGTTCAAAAGCATCAATTCTTTGGCGCTCAGCTTTCTTCACAGTCCAACTCTCACATCCATACATGACCACTGGAAAAACCAAAGCCTTGACTAGACGGACGTTTGTTGGCAAAGTAACATCTCTGCTTTTCAATATGCTATCTAGGTTGGTCATAACCTTCCAAGGAGTAAATGTTTGGCTGCAATCACCATCTGCAGTGATTCTGGAGCCCCAAAAATCAAGTCTGACACCGTTTCCACTGTTTCCCCATCTATCTGCCATGAAGTGATGGGACCAGATGCCATGATCTTAGTTTTCTGAATGCTAAGCTTTAAGCCAACTTTTTCAGTCTCCTCTTTCACTTTCATCAAGAGGCTTTTTAGTTCCTCTTCACTTTCTGCCATAAGGGTGGTGTCATCTGCATATCTGAGGTTATTGATATTTCTCCTGGCAATCTTGATTCCAGCTTGTGCTTCTTCCAGCCCAGCATTTCTCATGATGTACTCTGCATATAAGTTAAATGCAGGATGACAGGATAAGTTAAAAGCAGGATGACAATATACAACCTTGATGTACTCCTTTTCCTATTTGGAACCAGTCTGTTGTTCCATGTCCAGTTACTGTTGCTTTCTGACCTGCATACAGGTTTCTCAAGAGGCAGGTCAGATGGTCTGGTATTTCCATCTCTTTCAGAATTTTCCACAGTTTATTGTGATCCACACAGTCCAAGGCTTTGGCATAGTCAATAAAGCAGAAATAGATGTTTTTCTGGAACTCTTTTGGTAAAAACAGTTTTACCAAATCCTTTGAAGAACTCAAACATAATCCAGAACATTCAAAACAGACTATTATGGTACTGGGATGACCCCAGGGAAAATGACCCCACTGATAAATGCCAAACTCCCTGGCCCATTTCAGCCTCGCCCTTCGTCTACCACAAGAGACCAATTCCAGTAAGAAATGTTCTTGCAATGGCAAACAGTTATAAACCTAACTCTCTGCAGCTCTTTTAGGCACCCTATGTTGTTAGTACTATTCATCCTGGTTAGAATAAAGCTAGTCAGTGTGATAAAGAGTAGCACTCTATTTCAGAGTCAATAAAATGCTAGTATTTCAAGTTTTAAAGCTCTAGAACTTGAGAAACATCTAGAAACATAAAGGAGAAAGCTAAATAGAAAAGAAGGTTAGAGTGGAAATGCCTCAGATGAAGAAGAGATGGAGCTAAAATCTGTAAGAGATTCTGAATAGTGTGAAAAAGTTCAGAACAAGTTTTAACTTTTCCTTTAACAATAGTAGCAAAAAAGAAGAGGGAAAAATAAATCCATTAACAAAAGTTCTTTCTAGATCAGAGCCATAATATATTATAGATTACCTCATACAGTCTTTTTTAAACAAGAGTTAGACATGCATATGCACATTCATAAAGCAATGTGTTTTACATAAAGCTATATTAATAAAAACAGTGATGACATTTTGTTCTTCTCTAGAGTAGAATGTACAACTTTCACAGATACATATTAGAAGCCAATCCAGTCAAGCCACGGAATGGGAGCAAATACTTACAAATCATGTATTTGATAAAAGACTTGTCTCTGGAATATGTAAAGAAATTATGAAGCTTCCTAGCTTTCCAGTAGATCCACAGGCCATGAAAAAAAAAGTTAAATGGGCAAATGATCTGAATCAAAATTTCTCTAAAGATGACATATAAGTGGCCAATTTAGCACACAAAAAGATACTAGACATAAATGCCATCAGAGAAATGCAAATCAAAACCCCAAGACACCACTTCACACCCACCAGGATGGCTAAAACAAAAAAGACAGTATTAGTGATAATGTAAAGAAAGATGTGGAGAAATTCTATCATTTTGTACACTGCTAATGAGGATGGAAATGGTACAGCTGTTTGGAAAACAGTCTGGCAGTTCCTCAATAGGTTAAATAGCATTTCACACCAAGATAAAGGAAAACCTTGTCTAAAATGTTCATAACAGCTTTATTCATAGAGCTCTAAAAATAGAAAGAACCCAAAAGTTCATCAACTGATGAACACATAAAGTGTGGTGTAACTATAGAGTGGTGTATCATTTGAAAAAGAAATAGACTGAGCAATGAAATATGCCACAATATGGATGAACTTTGAAAACATTATATTATGTGGGGTGAAAAGCATTAAAAAAAAATCACATGTCTTATGATTTCATTTACATAAAATGTCCAGAATAGCAAATCTAAAGAGAGAAAATAGTTGCCAAGGTGTGGTGAGAGTTGAAGGGGAGATAGGAAATGAGTGCCCCTTTTTCTTTTAACAATTGTTAACAACTGCTGCCTACAGTCACGCTCAGATGCTATGAAAATGCAATAACTCGAATTCTATCATAGGCCCCAATGTGAAAGTTATCATCACCTCATGAAGACAGTGCTGCCAGGAGGGTCAGAAAAATTTAAGTCTTGTACCAAATATAGCACATCTTAATTAAAAATAATTTTAAATATATCTTTCTCATGGTTTTTGTTACCTCTTCTTTTAGAGCATGTTTCTTCTGTTCCAAACAGATCTCTTTAGCTCTCATCATCTGCAAAGTCTCCTTAGAAACTGCATACTGAAGTTTTTCCATACGTTCAGCGGCTGCTGCCCATGACGCTTTACCAAATTTCTTCTGATCTGCTCGCATTCGATCATACACAGCTATTGATAATTTTAAAAAGGACATTGAGACATTAAGACATGAAACAGCTTGATACTCAAGAATTTGGAAGTCTTAAGATCACACTGATCACCCACTCAAAGATAAGCACATAAATCCTACCCTCATGATAAATTACCTATACCGGTTCATGACAGATTACCTATAACATGATAAAATACGTATAACCTATATAAATCAATACTATCTTAGATTTTCTCTAATGTCTCCAATAAGAATTTTAAATAATCATCCTGAGAAATAACTTTCTCAAGATGAAACTTAAGTTTTCAGGTTAATTTTAAAACTTACTTAAAAATATTCTTTTCACATTTTCCAGTATTATTAAATTTCACAATTTCTATAAAACTTTATTCTGTGAAGGTTCATACCTTTTCTGAGGTATGTTACTTGAAATCAGAACCATAACTATTAAAGATTATTTAAAAATTATTTCAATTCATGTACCTTTTTGAGTTCTTCAAATGTATTTCAATGATATGATATAGGGTGAAATAAGTGTCTAGACATTATCATGACACTTATGCCACTAAGGTTACTGTTGGAGTACAGTTAAGCCCCAAGGAAGACACCCAATTTCTGGCCACCATAAAAAAAAAGAAAAACTTTCAGTTTGCCACAACAGAGGCCTCATCCAGGAAACATTTCTTGACACTCAAACAGATAATATCTTCCAGTTAAATAAGTTTTAACTGATATCAGTTAACTGTTTAACTGATAACAGTGTGGTGCTGGCTCATCTTGGGTCCTTATACAACGAATCCAACCATTCTATGTCCCTTCTGATTAACAGGTCAGAAACATGTTTTAACTAACATAAAAGAGGCAGGCAATCTGATTATGAAGTATCTAATATACTCTTTAGATCAATATACATTCTCTAGTAGTTTCTTATGCTCAGAGGTTAAGTGATTAATACTTTTGTATTTCAACTACATCATAACCCTCTTTGCAAAAAGTGTCTCAATAACATCTGCCTCAGAATTTCATGAAATTAAAAAAATTTTTTACAGTAATACTGCTGCTGCTGCGTCACTTCAGTCGTGTCCGACTCTGTGCGACCCCAGAGACAGCAGCCCACCAGGCTCCCCTGTCCCTGGGATTCTCCAGGCAAGACCACTGGAGTGGGTTGCCATTTCCTTCTCCAATGCAGGAAAGTGAAAAGTGAAAGTGAAGTTGCTCAGTCGTGTCCGACCCTCAGCGACCCCATGGACTGCAGCCTTCCAGGCTCCTCTGTTCATGGGATTTTCCAGGCAAGATACTAGAACATACTTAAAAATTAAAATTGTACAGAGAAGCTGAAAGTGGAAAGAACAATTTCTTGGGCTCAACTCTCTCCCTCCACCCTTAGTCCCAATGACCAGATGCAACCAACTTGGAACCTGTTCCTGGTAATTATCTGCATTCAAGAACATTACTATTTCTTGACTTAGTCTTAAAAATCTATTGAGTTCTTATGACAAATGAGCAATCTACTTACTCAGAATTGTCTCTCAATATAGTTCTTTTGGTTTCTTTTTCTGTGGCCTTTAACTGCTAACATATTTGTACATTAATCTGATCCTTAATTTTAGGGTTTAACAAATAACATCTACTTATGTTGCCTACATATCAAATGATTCTGCCATTTTAAATCTCTGCCTATCTCTTTAAAAAAATGTATGACAATATTTATGCAACCGTAGTATCAATACAGCAGTGCAATGTAGGGGCAAAAACAGCAGCAGTGGGTTAGGAGACAGCTTGGAGTTAAATTCTCACTTGTACCCATCAACATGTAACTTAAGACAGAAACTTACCTGCTCTTGGGCTAAATTCCCTTGAATGATAAACATAAGGAAATACAGTACCTCCTTGGAAGACTTGTGGAAATTAAATGAGAGGATAATATGTACTCAAGTGTTTCTCTCAACTTTACATAGCAATATTAACCAAATACGTGGTCTGTTTTGTTTCTTCTCTCCCTCATGCACACAACCACAATCACTCAGATTAACACAATGCTATGTTTATTTCAAAGTACTTTTTCCATATATTCTATTTATCTGCCTAGCAATCCTATAGAATAGGCATGGTGGCATTATCAACACCTTCAACACAGATATATGAAACTGAAGAGTTTTGGTGACTTAAAAATCAAGGAGAGTTAAACTAGTTACTTAAATACCTAGTCTGCTACTCCCCTGATTTTCACCGGAATCTGTAATCACAACTTAATAAAGCTAAACATTCTGTAAAAGCAAAAATAGTCTGGAGCCTTTTCTCTGCTTTCCACTTAAGGGCTATGTATATAGAGCAGTTTCTGTCCTAATTCAGTCTCATTTTGTTACCTACTATAAGAGCTAGTCAATACTTTGTCTACCAACATCTCTTGACAGATGTATTTTTCCACCTAACTGCTGCTCACTTCACTGGAAATTATTTTCCAACAGCTCAGGAATATGAAGGTAATGCAGAAAATTATGAATGTAGAATGCTCTATATGAATATGAATAATTCAAACTGCTTCTCAGAGAGTGGTGGAAAGAGTTCTGTGCCTTCTATGGAAAGGAGTTGGAAGAAATGGACCTAGACAGACAGACCTTGTCATATGTATCTCTTCATTTGGCTTGATTTCTATCTTTTTAAAAGAAGTTTCCTCGTTTATTTTTGGCTGTGCTGGGTCTTCGCTGCTGTGCGGGCCTTTCTCCAGCTGCACGAGCAGGCGCTGCTCTCCTGTGCGGTGCACTAGAGGTGCACTCGCTGAGGTGGCTTCTCTTACTGTGGAGCACAGGCTCTCGGGTGTGCAGCCTTCAGTGGCTGCAGCACCCGGGCTCTAGAGCTCAGGCTCGACAGTCGTGGCACACGGGGCTAGCTGCTCTGCAGTGTGCAAGATCTTCAAAAATCAGGGATAAGAACCTGTGTCCCCTGCATTGGCAGGCGGATTCTTTACCACTGAGTCACAGGGAAACCCTTGATTTCTATCTTTTATAAATTGTAATGGGAACTATGTTTTCCTGAGTTCTCTGAGTCACTGTAGTGAATTTTTCAAACTTAAAAGGGCTGTAGCAGAACCACTAAATTTGTAGTCTACTGTTTAGAAGTACAGATGGCCTGTGGACATCCCAAATTTGCAAGTAGTGTCTGAAGGGAAGGCAGTCTTCTTGGGAATTTTGCCTTTGAGCTGTGAACCCTATAACTGCAAACATTTACTGTCAGAATTGTAATCTGTTATACAAATACCCATTATTTTTAATTATTTTACAGGTGAGTATATGTTAACACATAATGCCTAGAAAAAGACTGGAAGGATATACCTTAGCTTAATAGTGATCTTCTTTAACTGCTAGGATTGAATGGTCTTTATATTCTTTTCTATAACTATTGTGAACAAAAAATATTTAAACGACTCATTAAGAAAAAAAACCTCCACTCACTTTAAAAATACCTAACAAGGATAACTGTACTGGGAAACTCACCTTTTTGAGCTTTAGCTGTTATTTCAAAGTATTTGACGGTAAGATCCTGAATGGACAGCACGGCCATGTGGGCTTTCCGCTGCCAGTCAGCATCCTCTTTCTGTAGACTTTCAATTCTTCGGGGGCCCAGGTAGTCATTTTCCATAGAAATCTTTAGAGAGAAAAAAGAAAAACTGAAAAAATAATTTCTTTCTCTATTCATTCCTTAAACATCTACTGAACTTTGTGTGTCAGGCACTCTTGGTACTAAAAGAATATTTACTTTTCTCTGCTCTTGAGGAAATGCTATCAATTTACAAAACAATTAAATTAACAAGAATGTTGAAGACAGTTAATACAGAAACCTGTTTCCCTTTTCCTCCTCTATTGGATTCTTTAGCCTTCTCTCTTCTATATATATATAAATGAAGAACACAGAACAAAATGTTTGACTATTTTGGGGTGCTGGAAAATTTTTATTTCCTCCTTTATGATAATTATATTTTTAGGTTAAGAATTATTTGTGCCAATAAAGTACTTATTTAATCATCAACATAAATAAATAAGGTTGACAGTATATAAAAAATAAGCCTATCTGCCTACTGAAGGACTCTGCAATAAGTAAGTAACAGAGAAAAACTGGCTACATATTATTTATAAGAGCCACAGCTAAAATGAAAGGACAAAGGAAAAGTTGAAAACCAGGTAATGGACAGAGATATGCCAGGTGAATGTCACAGAAGTAACAATATTAATATCAAAGTACAGAAAAGCACTACACAGGTATGTTAATATGGAGTAAAGGTACAGTTCAGGAAACAGCCACAGACCCTCTGTATACTCTGTAGTGTTTTACCACATACCGAGAAAGAGATTAAAAATTAAACAGTTAAGTTAGTAACACCAATATTAGGATGATCGGGAAAAACTTTATAGTGAAAAATGTTAGTCCATCCCTGGTGCACTTAAAAACTGATCAAGTAAGCAAATTTCTAAAGTAGAAATAATGAGGGTCATACTCTTTAAACAGTACAACTAAAGGAACAGAAATCAAAAGAACAGTCTATAAGATTTCATTTAGTCTCGAAGCAACAATATAGTATATAATATAATACTATATAATATAGTATATAATATACTGCTCCTTAAAGAAACAGTCTTCCAAATAGAGGGAAAAATGATTCCAGGATTACCAAGAAAAAATATGTACATGGAATTGTCAAGAATTTCATTTTACATATGTTAAGTTTAACTCTAGGTACCCTTGGATACCCTTGCGAGGTGCGCCAGTGGTAAAATACCCACCTACCAATTCAGGGGGCATAAGAACTGTGGGTTTGATCCCTGGGTTGGGACGATCCCCTGGAGGAGGGCATGGCAACCCACTCCAGTATTCTCACCTGGAGAATCCCATGGACAGAGGAGCCTGAAGGGCTCCAGTCCATGGGGTCGCAAAGAGTTGGACACGACTGAAGCGACTTAGCATACACACACCCTTGACACAGTAGAAGACATTTAAAGCAATGACAGTGAATCAGCTCATGTAAGAAATCACAACACATAAGTCGGAAGAGTTAATGGAGGAGAAACCAACTCTATCAAGCACTGCTTAGGGGTCAAGTAGATACAACACAAGTATTCATGGACCTAACAGCATGAACTTGGCAACAACAGTTCTGGAGTACAGGCAAACTCCTTCTGCCTATGAATTCCCACCATATCTTCAGATCTCAGCTCAATTACTGGTTCATGGATGTCTTCCCTGGCTCAATGTTATAGCCAGTATAAGCTCTTCAGTGTAACAAATACCTTTTCTTCTTACCTCTTCAGATCAATTCAGTTCAGTTGCTCAGTCGTGTCCGACTCTTTGCCACCCCATGTATCACAGCACACCAGGCTCCCTGTCCATCATCAACTCCTGGAGTTCACCCAAACTCATGTGCATTGAGTCGGTGATGCCATCCAGCCATCTCATCCTCTGTCGTCCCTTTTCCTCCTGCCCCCAATCCCTCCCAGCATCAGTCTTTTTCAATGAGTCAACTCTTCGCATGAGGTGGCTCAAGTATTGGAGTTTTGCTTCAGCATCAGTCCTTCCAAAGAAATCCCAGGGCTGATCTCCTTCAGAATGGACTGGTTGGATCTCCTTGAGGTCCAAGGAACTCTCAAGAGTCTTCTCCAACACCACAGTTCAAAAGCATCAATTCTTCGGCGCTCAGCCTTCTTCACAGTCCAACTTTCACATCCATACATGACCACTGGAAAAACCATAGCCTTGACTAGACGGACCTTTGTTGGCAAA
>NW_011494606.1:8659881-8661898 GCF_000754665.1 Bison bison bison
GCTATCTAGGTTGGTCATAACTTTCCTTCCAAGGAGTAAGCGTCTTTTAATTTCATGGCTGCAGTCACCATCTGCAGTGATTTTGGAGCCCCCAAAAATAAAGTCTGACACTGTTTCCACTGTTGCCCCATCTATTGCCCATGAAGTGATGGGACCAGATGCCATAATCTTAGTTTTCTGAATGCTGAGCTTTAAGCCAACTTTTTCACTCTCCACTTTCATTTTCATCAAGAGGCTTTTGAGTTCCTCTTCACTTTCTGCCATAAGGGTGGTGTCATCTGCATATCTGAGGTTACTGATATTTCTCCTGGCAATCTTGATTCCAGCTTGTGCTTCTTCCAGCCCAGCGTTTCTTTATGATGTACTCTGCATATAAGTTAAACAAGTAGGGTGACAATATATAGCCTTGACGTACTCCTTTTCCTTATTTGGAACCAGTCTGTTGTTCCATGTCCAGTTCTAACTTTTGCTTCCTGACCTGCATATAGGTTTCTCAAGAGGCAGGTCAGGTGGTCTGGTATTTCCATCTCTTTCAGAATTTTCCACAGTTTATGGTGATCCACACAGTCCAAGGCTTTGGCATAGTCAATAAAGCAGAAATAGATGTTTTTCTGGAACTCTCTTGCTTTTTCCATGATCCAGCAGATGTTGGCAATTTGATCTCTGGTTCCTCTGACTTTTCTAAAACCAGCTTGAACATCAGGAAGTTCATGGTTCACATATTGCTGAAGCCTGGCTTGGAGAATTTTGAGCATGACTTTACTAGCATATGAGATGAGTGCAATTGTGCAGTAGTTTGAGCATTCTTTGGCATTGCCTTTCTTTGGTATTGGAACGAAAACTGACCTTTTCCTGTCCTGTGGCCACTGCTGAGTTTTCCAAATTTGCTGGCATATTGAGTGCAGCACTTTCACAGCATCATCTTTCAGGATTTGAAATAGCTCCACTGGAATTCCATCACCTCCACTAGCTTTGTTTATAGTGATGCTTCCTAAGGCCCACTTGACTTCACATTCCAGGATGTCTGGCTCTAGGTGAGTGATCACACCATCGTGATTATCTGGGTCGTGAAGCTCTTTTTTGTACAGTTCTTCTGTGTATTCTTGACACCTCTTCTTAGTATCTTCTGCTTCTGTTAGGTTCATACCATTTCTGTCCTTTATCAAGCCTATCTTTGCATGAAATGTTCCCTTGGTATTTCTAATTTTCTTGAAGAGATCTCTAGTCTTTCCCATTCTGTTGTTTTTCTCTATTTCTTTGCATTGATCATTGAGGAAAGCTTTCTTACCTCTCCTTGCTATTTTTTGGAACTCTGCATTCAGATGCTTATATCTTTCCTTTTCGCTTCTCTTCTTTTCATAGCTATTTGTAAGGCCTCCTCAGACAGCCATTTTACTTTTTTGCATTTCTTTTCCATGGGTATGGTCTTGATCGCTGTCTCCTGTACAATGTCACGAACCTCCGTCCATAGTTCATCAGGCACTCTATCTATCAGATCTAGTCCCTTGAATCTATTTGTCACTTTCCACTGTATAATCATAAGGGATTTGATTTAGGTCATACCTGAATGGTCTAGTGGTTTCCCCTCCTTTCTTCAATTTAAGTCTGAATTTGGCAATAAAGAGTTCATGATCTGAGCCACAGTCAGCTCCTGGTCTTGTTTTTGCTGACTGTATAGAGCTTCTCCATCTTTGGCTGCAAAGAATATAATCAATCTGATTTCAGTGTTGACTAGTGATGACCATGTGTAGAGTCTTCTCTTGTGTTGTTGGAAGAGGGTGTTTGCTATGACCAGTGTGTTCTCTTGGCAGAACTCTATTAGCCTTTGCCCTGCTTCATTCCATATTCCAAGGCCAAATTTGCCTGTTACTCCAGGTGTTTCTTGACTTCCTACTTTTGCATTCCAGTCCCCTAAAATGAAAAGGACATCTTTTCTGGGTGTTAGTTCTTAAAGGTCTTGTAGGTCTTCATAGAACCATTCAACTTCAGCTTCTTCAGTGTTACTGGTTGGGGCATA
>NW_011494606.1:8662226-8663783 GCF_000754665.1 Bison bison bison
GTCCACAACTGGGTATTGTTTTTGTTTTGGCTCCATCCCTTCATTCTTTCTGGAGTTATTTCTCCACTGATCTCCAGTAGCATGTTGGGTACCTACCAACCTGGGGAGTTCCCCTTTCAGGATCCTATCATTTTGCCTTTTCATACTGTTCATGGGGTTCTCAAGGCAAGAATACTGAAGTGGTCTGCCATTCCCTTCTTCAGTGGACCACAATCTGTGAGACCTCTCCACCATGACCCTCCCATCTTGGGTGGCCCTACACAGCATGGCTTAGTTTCACTGAGTTAGACAAGGCTGTGGTCTGTGTGATCAGATTGGCTCTTACCTCTTATCACACTCGTATTTTATTTTATATCACCTGCTTCCCACTCTGAATGTTCCGTGAGGGCAAAGAATGCACAGTATCTCTGCTTGCTTGCTCTTCACTAGCACGCTGCCTGGCATGAACTAGGTAATCTAAAATATTTCCTGAAAGAGTGAATAAAATTCCACTTCCATACATGTTTTTAAGGAGGACAGAGATATAGAAACATGTGTAAATACTCTCTTTTCAGAAATCTGTGTAAGTGATAGGAGAAGGGAATAAGGCTTATTAAGGGTAGGCACTATGCTTTATTTGAATGGGAGGCCATGGAGCAGGTTAGAGGGAGAACCTATGTTTTCTCCTGTGAAGAAAGAACCCAGTTATAAAAAGCATCTGAGAAAGAACAGATATATGTATTATGTACAACTGAATCACTCTGCTGTACATCTGAGAGTAACACAACTTTGTAAAGCACCTATACTCCAATATAAAATAACAAGTAAAAAACAAAGAACCCAGTTAAAAATAAATTGGTAGAGAAGAGGGGAGGAACAGCTGTCTTTAGATGAAAAGTGGAGTTGCTCTGTTGTGTCTGACTCTTTGCAACCCCACAGACTGTAGCCCACCAGGCTCCTCTGTCCATGGGATTCTCCAGGCAAGAACACTGGAGTGGGCTGCCATTTCCTTCTCCAGGGGATCTTCCCAAGCCAGGGATCAAACCTGGGTCTCCTGCATTGCAGACAGGCGCTTTACCATCTGAGCCACCAGGGAAGCCTCTAAAAAAAGCCACTCTGACCCCAACGTGACATGAACACACAACCTTCTGATTGTTTTTAGATGGTAGGATGACAAACCATTTAGAAAAATTACTAAGCAAAAATTAAAAACAAGACTAACTAGGGTTAGTGAGGTCACGGTGAGACAAGAGACACATAATATACTGCTGGTGGAACTATAAATTGACTAAAACCTTTTCTGAAAAGTAATTTATGATACTACCCTTATGGCAGAAAGTGAAGAGGAACTAATAAGCTTTTGAACTGTGGTGTTGGAGAAGACTCTTGAGAGTCCCTTGGACTGCAAGATCCAACCAGTCCATTCTAAAGGAGATCAGTCCTGGGTGTTCTTTGGAAGGAGTGATGCTGAAGCTGAAACTCCAGTACTTTGGCCACCTCATGCGAAGAGTTGACTCATTGGAAAGACTCTGATGCTGGGAGGGAGTTGGGGGGCGAGGGAGGGAGGAAGGGGGACGA
>NW_011494606.1:8663883-8678099 GCF_000754665.1 Bison bison bison
ACTCATTGGAAAAGACTCTGATGCTGGGAGGGATTGGGGGCAGGAGGAGAAGGGGACAACAGAGGATGAGATGGCTGGATGGCATTACCAACTCGATGCACATGAGTTTGAGTAGACTCTGGGAGTTGGTGATGGACAGGGAGGCCTGGCGTGCTGCAATTCATGGGGTTGCAATGAGTCGGACACGACTGAGTGAATGAACTGAACTGAATTTATGATACCATAATCTTTGAACACATTTAGCTGTTTGGATCAGGGCAAACAAATTTTACTGAAGTCCATAAATTGCAGAAGGATTTGAAGGAGGGGTCGGATTTTGACAGTTACATGGGGAGGATATGGGAAAAGAGAATCACCCAAAATGCGTGCTGTAGATAAGAATTAACCTGAGAAAAGCCTTGAGGCAAGTTAAGTTCAATGTATGGTAAAGGACAGAGAGCAGTCCAGCCTACCTGGAGTTCAGGTAAAACAGATGAAGGTAGAGGAAGATAAGCCTAGACAAGTAGGCTATGATCACCATGAGGAGGCTCTGGAGCTTGTGCTGCACGTGACAAGCAACTGGAAGCCACTGTGGCATTCTCAGCAGTAGGTGGCATATTTAGACTTTTTGCATGTAAGAGTCTAGAAAACTTGTTTTCTGTCATAAAACCATCAAGGTTTTGTGCTTTCATTTGTTCCAATTTAAAACAAGTTAAAAAGCAAAAGATTCACAAATATGAAAAAAGGATTTAATAAATTGATCACTGCAGCAAAACTTAAATTCTTATTCAGCATGTTATGACACAAGTCCCTTTCAATGACATGACTAAACTCCGTCTGGTTATTATACCTAAGACTGTAATTTAGGTTAGCTACAGTTTTTCACTGACTTTGAAAGTCAAAATGTATTTGGATTCTATCACCTCCAAGTTCAGCCTTCTGCCTTGTGATGCTAGGATTCGGGCTCTGAAAACCACATTTATCCTTTGCCAGGAGGAAGGGCTGGAGGAGATTTCAGAGTTGAAGGAAAGAGACACCTTGCGTCTTCCTATCTTTGTCACTTGACTTTCTTGTTTGCTGTTCTGTGATCATCATTCCAGTCTCGCTTTTTAATCTCAGCATCTAGTACCTTCTTCAAGAAGTTAACAGAAACAAGTCTGCAGTTTTTAAGCTCTGCAGAACTGGCCTCACTGTGTGTGCCCAAGACAAAGCAGCACCAGTCCATCAGTGCTTTATCTGGTTCTCTCAAACAGCAGTCTTCTTCCTCAGAGGTCAGCTTCATAGGGCCTATCCTCACCTTTTCCCTTTGTAACCCCCAATCCTAGGAGTGGTGGCCGTTTCTGCAATTAACTCTGGTACCTGAGAGCTGCCTTATGGTTCTCTGTTGAAATAACTGGTTTGATCTTCCAGTTAGATCCCAACGAACCCAACTGTGGTACACAAAATGTAATAAACAGAATAAGCAGTGCTCATAATTCAAAAATCTTAACTCAGATCATGAAGATAGAAACTTTCACTTGCATAGTTAAACACTGTACAGAAATGAGAAATAAAAAAATATAAAAAATCTGGTATTTGGAGATAACCTGTACTTTGTTGTTGGATTATCTTTACCTTCATCGCACATATATACCCAAATACACAGAAGAGAAACATGCTATGCTTTTTAAATGCTGTGTTTTCACTGACTTCTAAAACTCAGTAGCTAATGCTACAGCCTACTGTTTAAAAATGTGATTATAGTTTATTGTACTGAAGACGTTAAGCTAGGATACTGAGTTCTTTTCCTAACTTGGCGAATCCGAAGATGCACAGCACTGGTCAGCTGGGTCATGTGCTAAAAACAGTGACTCCTCTGTTGTCAATTTCAGGGCCAGAAAGAAAACAGTGTCTGTTTTTAACATGGAAAAAAGTATGTGTCAGTTTAGGTAGCTAGGATAGTGAGACTAGTTTATAAACACAGATTTCTTGGCAAGGAATTACTTATTATAAAGTACATTACTAGCTTGGATACTGGGTTTTATATGAGATGCTTAAGTGTTACTTCTATTGTTGAGATAGTAATTTTTTAAAAAGCACTCTGATTCTTGGGTAAAACAAATGCAAAGATAAACTTGTCAGTATACTGATGTAGTGGTGATCTTAATGTGAATTTTCCAGGCCTAGGAGTTATATGACTCTTGATTAACAGGATGACATAATTAGATTCGGCATCATGTATTTCATGCATTTTTACATTCAAAGTAAATGTAAAATGTAATATCCTCAGGAAAGAGTATGAAATGATGCATTTTTGAAGGTAAAAGGCATCTAAAGATAAGGAAATCAATAAATAGTTCAGGTGAGAGATAAGTATCTTAATGTACAGTGGTAAGCACTATATGTATAGTGCTTACATATAATGTATAGTGGGGCTCAGTGGTAAGGAACCCTCCTGACAAGCAGGAGATGTGGATTCGATCCCTGGGTAGGGAAGATACCCTGGAGAAGAAATGGCGACCTACTCCAGTATTCTTGCCTGAGAATCCCATGGACAGATTCTAGTGGGCTCAAAGGGCTCCATGAGGTCACAAACAGTTGGACACAACTTACCAACTGAACAACAAAACAAGCAAGCACTATATATTTCACAATGTACACAGTAGAGTATATAGTGGTCCAATGACGTAAAAATTGCACGCTGCACAAAACCAGGAGGTTGGCCAAGCCATCTGTACTGCTGCATATGCCCACTTGTCTGTTGGAATAGTGTGGAGATGGGTGTCTTTTTCTATTTCACACAAAGACACCTACAGATTTCCCTGGGGGAGGGGAAGGGTAGAGGAAGAAGAGTATATTCAAGTTACAACCAGAAAATAGTCAAATTGCAAAATGATATGACTGGATGCAAAGGGGAGGGAAAAGCTGAGGATGCCTTCTAGTTTTTAACTTATGTGCTTTCAGCAAGTTATTAAAAATAAGTTGGACAATGTGTTTGAAGTGCTTATGGTTAATCCAGGAAGACTATCAGTAGGTGAACTCACTGTGACTCATTAAGACACTGGGTGTCTTTAAAAATCTAGAGAGGATCTAGTTTATTTACTTTTACTTATTTATTTATTTCTCTCTCCGTTTGGGGGGGGGGGGCGGGGGGCGGCATGCTGTACGGCTTGTGTGATCTTAGCTCCCCAACCAGGGATCAAACCCTGGCCCCCAGCAGTGAAAAGTCCTAGTCACTGGACCCCCAGGTAACTCCCCAAGGATCATCTAGTTTAATTTTTGTTTTACGGATGAGAAAGCTGAGGCCCAGAGTGAAGGTATCTCAGAATTCAGTGTGCTCCAAGCCTCAGCTGTTTCAGGTTTTATTAGACATGCGGCTCTCAACTGCACAGTGTGTCCTACTTACCAGGAAGACTTGTTAAAACAAAGATGGCTGAGCTCTTCCCTGGAGTTTCGGTTAAGGGTATCTGAGGTAAGGCCTAAGAATCTGTATTTCTAACAATACTGACGCTCCCTGTCTGGGGCTCACATTTTTCACATGTTAAAGAACCAGTACATTAAAGTCTGGGAGCTTCTGAAAGGGATGAGGCTAAAGAGTAAAGGTCAAACTCCATGGGATGATACAGCTTTCTAGGTCCTGACCATACCTTCTCTCCTACAAATCCTTAGACCTGAGGCATACCAAACAATTCACACCCAGTGGAAAAACTAATAGAACAGGCTTTGCAGTCAAATGTGCTCCAGTCCCAGCCATGACACTTATTGGCCTCCACACATGGTGCTGGGCTGGTGATTCAATAAGGTTTGAATAATTTACTGGGTCTAAAAACCCAAGTACTATGCCTGTTTATTATACCATTCCTATTCTTATATATATATGGAATAGTCTCAATTTCAATCTCTAATACAAACATATATACTCACTTCCTACTGACTTCTTATTCTTCAATAGTGAAGCTCACTAATCCCTCTTTTACTGTATGTCTTCAGGCTATGTTGATCGCCTCATTTTGTGTCTCTACATAAACTTGTACATTTTGCTCATTCCTCTTTTAAAAAATTACCTGAGTTATAATTTATATACAACAAAATGTACCCATGTTTTAAACATAAATTTTGTCAAAGTTTTATACTCATGTTAACAGCCACCATAATCAAGATTTAAAATACATCAATCTCTCCAAAGGACTGTTACATCTGCTCCTCTCAGAGAATCTCCCCGGCCCCACCACAGGCAACAACTCCTCAGAACAATTTTCTAGAATTCCATGTAAATGGAGGCGTAGTTTATACTTTGTGTCTGGCATCTTTCGCTCAGCACAACTTTTTGTAAGCTGTTTAATCAGGATTTAATTAATTTACATATAATCAAGTGAATCAATCTGTCTAAAGTACGTGATTTGATGAGTTTTGATTGCCGTAAACCCAAGAAACAACCACTACAATCATGATACAAAACATTTCTGTCACCTCCAAAATATTCCAGTACCACCTTGCCATCCATCCCTTCACACAGTATATATTCTCTTGTATCTGGCTTCTTCAACTTAGCATGACTTTGAGGTGTGTCTCTGTTGCTGTGTCTTGTGTTGTTGTTTAGCTGTTAAGTCATGTCTGACTCTGCGAACCCATGAACTGTAACCCGCCAGGCTCCTCTGTCCATGGAATTTTCCAGGTAAGAATACTGGAGTGGGTTGCCATTTCCTTCTCCAGGTGACCTTCCGGACCCAAGGATTTAACCTGCGTCTCCTACATTGGCAGGTGGATTCTTCACCACTGAGCCATCAGGGAAGACCACCTTTGCATTGTCGAATATTATTCTATCATATGGAAATACCGCATTTTATTTACTCATTCACCTATTGATGGTTATTTGAGCTGTTCCAGTTTGGGGCTACCAGGAATCCAGTTGGCACAAACACTGGCAAGTTTTTTCTTTTGTGAACAGATGTTTTCATTTCTCTTGTATAGGTAACTAGGAGACAAACAGCTGAGTTGTAAGATATGTACAGTTGACTCTTGAACAACATAGGTTTGAACTGCATGAGTCCACTTCTATGCAGATTTTTTTCCCTGACAAATATTACAGTGCTGTAAGATCTGCTGTTGCTGAATCCACAGATGGGGAACCATGATCTGGAAAGCTATTTTGCCATTAAACATCTGAGAATTCTGGTATAAATGGCAGGTACTGGAACCACACCCAAGGGTGTTTAATTTTTGAAGAAATTGTCAAGCTGTTTTCCCAAGTGGCTGTACCACTTTAAAATCCTATTAGCAATGTATGAATATTCCAGTTACTCTACATCCTCATTACTATTTGGGAGGGCCAAAATATTTCCATTACACTCACCTGAATAATCAGTGTGTACAGTGTCACACTCTGGTATCAATCTGTATTTCCTAGGTGAGTATGTACAGTGTTGCACTCTGGTATCAATTTGTATTTCCTAGGTGAGTGTGTACAGTGTCCTACTCTGGTATCAATCTGTATTTCCTTGGTGAGTGTGTTGGGCATCTCTGCATGTGATTATTGGCCATTTCTTTGTGTCCTTTTAAATATTTAGCTCATATTGAAAATTTGGGGGTTTTATCTTACTGAGTTGCATAGTTCCTTTCTCAGATACATTGATATTACAAGTTATTTTGTCTCAGTGTATGGCCTGCCTTCTCATTTCCTTAATCTTTCAAATAGCAAAATATTTAATTTTAGTGAAGTCCAATTTATCATTCTTTTTATTAGTTTTCGGCCCAAGTTTTCTGCATTGTATCTAAAAAAACATTTGCCTTTCCCTCCCAAAGACTGTAAAACCTTTCGCAGTTTGCTTATAAAAGTTTTATATTATAAGATTTACGTTTTAGTCTAAGATGTATTCAAATTATTTTTTGTGTATGGTGTAACATAAGGAAGACTAGGGTTCATTTTTTCTATATAGATATCCACTTCTGGCAGCATTTGTTGATAAGACTATTCTTTCCCCCTACTGAACTGCCTTGGTACCTTTTTGAAAAACTAACTGAATATGTAACCACAGGTCTATTTTAAATTCCACCCTACTGGAATTTTAATTTGCATCTACAGATCCACTGAGAGCTGACATGTGAATATAACTGACTACTGTTAATAGATTTTCTTCCAATCTATTACCATGGTCTATCTCCCATTTATTTAGGTATGCTTTAATTTCTCTCAGCAAAATTTTATAATTTTTCAGTATACAGTCCTTTAATAGATTTTATAAAATTTATCTTTAAACATTTCAAGCATTTTTAAAAATTTCTATTTCAGTTTCATTTCTGGAAGACAGAAAATACAACTGAATTTCTAAGTACTGACCTTGTAACTAAACTTAGATTATTTCCAGTGGTTTTTTTAGATTCTTATTCTTCACATGTGTGATCACATAATCTATGAATTACAAAAAGCTTTACTTTTTCCCCCAATGCCTGAGAAATAGTGAACACAAGTTGTGAGAGCAGACAATTCTGTCTAGTTACCCATCTTAGTGGGGGAAGAACTCAATCACTCATATCACACACGATGTTAAATGAGCTCTACGTAATACCCTTTATCAGGTGGAGGATGGGCTTCCCTGGGGGCTCAGACAGTACAATCTGCTGCAATGCAAGAGACAGGTCAGGAAGATCCATCCCCTAGAGGAGGGAATGGCTAGCCACTCCAGTCGTCTTGCCTGGAGAATCCCATGGACAGAGCAGCCTGGCCGGCTGCAGTCCATGGGGCTGCAAAGAGTCGGACACAACTGACTAACACTTTCACTTTTGTCAGGTCAAGGAAGTTTCCTTCTCTGCCTACTTTGCTGAAATTTTACCATGGATGGGCAATGAACTTTATCAAATGCATTTATGCACCCACAGACACTGATTTTTTTTCTTTGGTAATATTGTGAGTTACATTGATTACTTTTTGTAATGTTAAACCAATCTTGTCTTTCTGAGATAAACCCTGGTCATGGTATATTACTGAATCCTATTTTTCAATATTACATTAAGGATTATTACATCTACATTCATAAGGGATATTCATCTGTAGTTTTCTTTTTCTCTGTAATGTCATTTGATTTGGATAATGCTTACCTCAAGGTTTTAAATTATGAATTCAACTTTGTTAATATCGAGCTACCAAATTTTTTCTATTTTCCTTTGAACCTATTTTGACAATTTGTATTTCTATAAGAAATGTGTCCATATCTAAGTAGTTGAATTTTTGGCACAAATTTGTTCCTGTTCTCTTTCTAGCTCATCATTATAGTTGAGAGGCATCAGAGGACCAATGCAGTAAAATACCATATTTACTTCTGAAAATATTATCAGTTTAAAAAATACATTGTCTTGTCCACCTCACCCATATTCTGCTTCCCAGGAGAAAAAAATGGAGTAGTAAGTGATGCTAGTGGACAACAGAGTCTGACATGGCAGTTCAATCAATTTGCTAATGTTAATACTCAATATAAATCATGCTGCTGCTGCTAAATTGCTTCAGTCGTGTCCGACTCTGTGACCCCATAGACGGCAGCCCACCAGGCTCCCCCGTCCCTGGGATTCTCTAGGCAAGAACACTGGAGTGGGTTGCCATTACCTTCTCCAATGCATGAAAGTGGAAGTGAAGTTGCTCAGCCATCTCCGACTCTTAGTGGCCCCATGTACTGCAGCCCACCAGGGCCCTCTGTCTACGGGATTTTCCAGGCAAGAGTACTGGAGTAGGTTGCCATTTCCTTCTCCTATACAAATCATGATATATTAATAATATGAAGGCAAAAATTCACATAGACTCTGATAGTCAATGTTCAGCTGTGTAGAGTATGTCTGCTCTGCACTGCAACTTAGTTTAGAAGAAGATGGGGTCTCCATGTCTTCTAGTTCATCCCTGGCCTTCCAGTCAAGTTTTCAATGGGCAAAAATTCTACAGTTCATTTTTAAAAATTGAAGGAAACTGTAGTGCCTAAAAATTCTTAGTTACTATTTATCACTTAACCAAAATGCCAAGTTTATGATAAAACTGCCATTTTTTCCAAAATGCCCATATTTTTCAAAATTATTAATAAAGGAGAACAACATCAACTATGTGATGGTCTGTATGGCTCCATGTTGATTCATTAAAGGGAATAAGAAACACAGACATGCTTTACTTTGTTATATTTTTTCAAATACACACTCATTCTTGCCCCCAAGCATAAGGTTCTCAGAATAATTAGTAATTTCTCACATATAAATTTATTAAATAATGCTCCAAATTAACCCATTATGCAAAAAAATTTTAATATCCTAGTTCAGCAATATTTTCATGTGAATTAAACAGCAACATTGATTTGAAGTCAGCTATAAAACCAAACCCTTAACACTCACCTCAAAAAATGTAGTATTACTTTACACACAAAAATCAAACGTCATGAAGTTTAAAGCTCTACCATTAAAGCCTTGTAACTTTTAAAAAGGTCCTCCCAAAACATATGTTCCCAAAACTCCTGCTAAAGAAGTCTAAGAGTAGACTAGACAAGGTCCTCTCAACCCTGCCCACTCAGCACAGTCACCTTTCCAGATGGTTTTAAAATGAGGTATTCAGGCTCTGTGTAACACCAAACTACCAAACTAGCATCTTTGGGAACAATGGACCAGATATCTACATTTATAAAAGCTCCTCTAATAATTAAAATGCATAGCCAGCCCGACTGAGAACTACGGAATAGGTAGGTAACATTTTAGGTTTTAAGAAAAATACCTTGATCTGCTGTCTTCGTAGCATAGCAAGTTCCCGCATGTCTCGGAACGGCTGCAGTAAATACTGATAGAGTTCAGTTGTGGCTTCTGCAAGGCTGCTGTAGGCTTCGTCCTCCATCTGATACAAGTCCAGAAGCTCTACCATGCTCTCCGTATTCTTGTGCTTATCCAAGAGCTGTGGAACAAGAAAATTTCACTGCAAAGAAATCCAACTGGAATAGCCTGTAAACATTTGCAAACTGGCTATCATCTCAGGACTTTAGGACTCTGAAATGTGGAATTAAGAGAGAATGAGAAGCACTGATTGCTTGCATCACTCATCTCCATGACTCATGTGTTTTACTACAAGACCACTGCCTGACACATCCTTTTCTAACTATGTCTCTAGATTATTCCAGTTCTCTGCATATTCTGGTATTCTGGAATTCCATACTATCTGCCTACTCTTAACTCTAAAAAAAATTTTTCCAGTATCTAGTAGCTTTCTCCATATTTATATAAATTTTTTTTCCATCATTTATCTAAGGCCTCCTCAGACAACCATTTTGCCTTGCTGCATTTCTTTTTCTTGGGGATGGCCTTGGTCACCATGCAAAGAAATAGAGGAAAACAGTAGAAGGGGAAAGACTACAGGTCTCTTCAAGAAAATACCTACAAAACAATACCGATAAAGTGAGGAGACTGACACTCTCCATTCAACTTCACCAGTTACTAAACCTATAGCCTATTATACAGAGTGAAGTAAGTCAGAATGAGAAATATAAATATGGTATACTGACACATGTATATGGAATCTAGAAAAACGGTACTGATGAATTTATTTTTAGGGCAGCAATGGAGAAACAAAGGTGGAGAACAGACCGAAGGACATGGGGGCAGGGAAGGAGGGTGAGGATGAGATGTATGGGGAGTAACATGGAAATTTACATTGCCATATGTAAAACAGACAGCCAATGGGAATTTGTTGTATGACTAGGGAACTCATCAGGGGCTCTGTGACGATCTAGAAGGGTGGGGTGGGGAGGGAAGTTCAGGAGGGAGAGGACATGGGTGTACCTATGGCTGACTCTTGTTGATGTCTGACAGGAAACCACAAAATTCTGTAAAGCAATTATCCTTCAATTAAAAAAAGTGCCCCCCCACCAAATAAAAGATACAGTAATCAAGACAGTATAATACTGGTAAAAGAATAGATCAATGGAAGAATGTAAAAGCAAACCCACACACAAATAGTCAAGCAGTCTTTTGACAAAAGAGCAAAGACAATTCAATGAAGAGATCAGTCTTTTCAACAAATGGTATCGAAACAAATGGATATCCATGTATGAAAGAAAGAAAAAGAAATCTACAGACCTTAAACTTTTCACAAAAATTCATTTAAAATGGACCACAGAAATGCAAGATACAAAGTTATAAAACTCTTAGAAAATAACACAGGACAAAATCTAGGTAACCTTAGGTTTGATGACTTATTAGATATAAAAACACATTACTTTTCTGTAAATCTGAAGGTGATAAAACAAAGTCTACTACTACTAAGTCGCTTCAGTCGTGTCCGACTCTGTGCGACCTCATGGACTGCAGCCCACCAGGCTCCCCCGTCCCTTGGATTCTCCAGGCAAGAACACTGGAGTGGGTTGCCATTTCCTATTCCAATGCACGAAAGTGGAAAGTGAAAGTGAAGTCGCTTAGTCGTGTCCAACTCTTCGTGACCCCATGGACTGCAGCCTACCAGGCTCCTCCATCCATGGGATTTTCCGGACAACAGTACTGGAGTGGGGTGCCATTGCCTTCTCCAAACAAAGTCTATTAACTTTTAAATGATGATAACAAACCTATTTAAAGACATAGTTTTATATTTCACTGTATGCATGCTTTTATTTTTTAAATAAACAAAAAATCATTAAAAATAAATCCATAATATCCAATTAACACTGATTTTCACCCCTATTAAGTCCTAGTGTTTTAAAGTGATTGGACCAATCAATGTCTTTCTGCTTTGTTAACAAGTAGTTTTGGTAGGCTGGTTTTGTTTGCTGTGTTTTTAATAGAGGCCTACTAAAACAAAAAGAATTAATTCAAACATCAGTGATTTTAACAACTGATAACACACAAACGATTAACAGATATAGACAGAAGGCCAGACCAAGTGCCGATCTTGCTTTATGCTGAAAGCAAAGAGATGCCGTCAAAGGTTTGTTCATTTGCTTTGTTTTTCCTTCAAAAATCTCTCTGGTTCCAGGGAAGCATCAAGGAATACTTTCCCAAGTGAAGGAATCTTGACTTGTTATTCTGAAGGGTAAAAAGGGACTAACTAGGCAAAGTGGGCTTTCCTGGTGGCTCAGCTGGTAAAGAATCCGCCTCCAATGCAGGAGATCTGGGTTTGATTCCTAGGTTGGGAAGATCCCTTGGAGAAGGGAACAGATACCCATTCCAGTATTCTGGCCTGGAGAAGTCCATAGACTGTACAGTCCACGGGGTCTAAGAGTCTCACTTTCACTTTCTTTCAGGCAAAGTGTAAAGGGAACACTCGGTCAGAAAAACATAGTGACTTGTCCCTGGATAAAATAAGGTTTATAAATTGGAGTAGACAAAGAAAGGCAGCATATGAAAGACAATTCTGGAGACACTAGCATACACGATGGACTGGAGTTATACTACAGTGGTGAGAACGGACTGGAAGGGGCAACAGAGTGGACACAGACAGGTTAGTTCATAGCCTCTAGGTTGGTCTGTGAAAGCTGCTGGTAAGCTTAGACTGGAGGAAGAGAAAAGCACGGATTCATGAAATGCTTTGGAGGTAAAAGCAACTGGACTTATTAAAAGACTGGATTTCCCCTTGACTCTAAGATCTTTGGTCTTCACTGATACAAAGAACACAGGAATAGAAACAGGTTTTTAGAGCAAAGTTTACAAATTCAGAGACAGTGTCCAAACTGTTTCTTAGATATGAAAAGAGGTCATAAAGGGAAGGCACAATGTCCCCAAGTTAGACCTTTACCTTTAGTTGGTCTACAATCTAACTAGGGAAGCAAACCGAGAGACAGAAGTAAAACACTGATTGTAAAAGACAGTAAAAGGTTAGAGAAAAGATGGTTCAGAGTGGGCTAAAGCAGCTGAAACAGATGTCCGAAAACTAGGATCTGAAGTGGATCTTGAAAGATGGGAAGTGAAGACAGGTGAAGAACAACACCTACGCAGGTGAAGAACCACCACCCAGTGTTAAGAAATTACAAGAATTGAAGTGTCACAGATTTGAAATTTGGATGGGAGGAAGAGGGTGGCAGAGTGTCATCGTGCTCCTTGAGGTAGGGCGTATGCACTAGTAACAGGACACCACACTGAGTCAGTAAATGCAGCATTTCTAATAAGCAGGGAAACCATCTATGGAATAGAAAAAAAAAGAATGATACATTTGATCAATGGGATCCGTTTAATGTTTAGTTTACATAGTTCAACTTATCTAAAAACCATATCAAAGTGATGGTCATTTAGTACCTGGTTACTTGAAGCATGGTCTGGGACCAGCATCATCTGAGAACTGGTTAGAAATAAAGAACCTCAGGGCCCACTCCAGACCCACAGAATCAGAATGAGCGATGAGAATGCACAGCAAAATTTGAGAAGCACTGCTTCAGTAAACACCTTTTATGCCCACATTCATGCCCACCAAGCACTCGCTCAGTCGTGTCTCTGCGACCCCATGGACTGTAGCCCACCAGGCTCCTCTGTCCGTGGGGATTTTCCAGGCAAGAATACTGCAGTGGGTTGCCATGCCCTCCTCCAGGGGATCTTCCCAACCCAACAATGGAAACCAGGTCTCCGGCATTGCAGGCAGATTCTTTGCTGTCTGAGCCACCAGGGAAGCCCCCACGTTAACTATAATGTGAGACAAAAGTCTCAGTAAAGTACACAAATTATGTAGCGCATCTTCAAATTGAAACTTGTTAGAATTACGATATTAACATTTTTTCTTGTACCTAAAATCATTTTTCCCTCACTCTTTTTCTCACTATTTAACTATTATTTTATTTTAGCTCAATTAGCACTATTCAGACCAAAATTAAGGCAAAATTCCCATTTCTCATGGTTCAGTTCCATATTAAAGCATTTTTAGCTATTCTAAAAAAAAAGTTACTACTGAAGCCAACCATAGAATGATCTTCACCTTTAGAAGACAGGTCCAAAGAGACAGAGTCAGTCTGGCATTATCTCCAGCACTGGCCAGATCTTATCTCCAACACATGGGCCATTCAATGAAACTGAATGTTTAAAAGCAATCCCCCCACTTCCCACAAATACATTAAGTAAGAATAAACAAAAAATATTGAACAAATAAAAAATAAAAGTGATGGCCATTAAAATAATCTAATTGTTTTCATTCTGATATGTTTGCTTATTTTTTAAAAATTATAATTTGGCCTTTTACTACTACAAAGAAATGATGAAATTATAATGAAGATATTCCAGTTCTTCTTACAGAATTCTATTAATTTACAAAATGGCAATTTACAATCCAATTTAGAATAACCTGAAAAATCACAATAGAAATAGAATTCAATAAGCTGTTATAATTTATATGCAGAAACCAACAGCCCTTTCATATTAAATACAAAACAATCAGCAAGGATTCCATCTGTAATAAAACAGAAAAATACCTAGGAATAAACTTAAATCTATTAAGAGCCATGTAAATAAAATGTTATGGTACCAAAAGACTATGTAAATAAATGGAAGACTGAATCTATAAATTTCATATGGTAACAAAACACCTCGATACTTCTATGGCACAGGAAAAGCCCAATTTTAAAGTTCAAGTGGAAAAATAAGAGGACAAAATAGCACACAAAAAAATTTTTTTTTCTTATAAAGAGTAAATGTGGAGAAAGGTAATGGCCTACCCAGGTATTATAAATATATGATATAAGTATTGAGTACAATGAAGTAATAAAGAGTTCAGATATATGAAAGTTTACTGCATGATAAGCAAGAATCATTCAAGAAATATTTGTGACAACTGTCATTTCCCCAGAAAAAAAGAAGAGTTGGACCCCATCGTATTTCTGAGTGAAGTAGCTCAGTCATGCCCGACTCTTTGCAATCCCATGGACTGTAGTCTGCCAGGCTCCTCCAACCATGGGATTCTCCAGGCAAGAGTACTGGAGTAGGTTGCCATGTCCTTCTCCAGGGGATCTTCCCGATCCAGGGATTGAACCCAGGTCTCCTGCATTGCAGGCAGATGCTTTACCATCTGAGCCAGCAGGGAAGCCAAAATAAATTCTTGCAGGGTCAACAATTTAAATGCAAAGAGCAAAATCAACTGGCTACAGACATAAATAACTAAATCAAGAAATAAATGACAAAGGGAAAAATATTTGCAACACAATTTCCAAGATCAAAACAAACAACAAACAGGTAAAGAAATTACTCTTGAACAAATGAAGATTCATTCATACTGCAAAATAAATCACAAATTAAAACTTTTCATGGGAGACAGGGTGCTCAGGGCTGGTGCACTGGGA
>NW_011494606.1:8678199-8679563 GCF_000754665.1 Bison bison bison
GTTCAGGATGGGGAACACATGTACACCCATGGCTGATTCATGTCAATGTATGGCAAAAACCACCACAATATTGTAAAATAATTAGCCTCCAATTAAATTAATTTTAAAAAATAAATAAAACTTTCATGGATAAGATAAAAAAGTTTTGAAAATAAGTCTTGGGTTTAAAAGGATATATTTGGTTGGTACAAAAGTAATTACGGTTTTGCATTGTTGAACTTTGCCATTTGATACTGGAATACATTCTTAAATAAATGTTGTTATGTTATACATCATTTTAATATGCATTTCTCACTTTATGCTTTTTCCTAATGAATTATTACTAGCTGTTTATATGCATTTTAGACTATGGAAATGATGTTAGACAAAAAATATATTTGAGCAGTTTTCCTGTTTGAGTTCAAAATGGGTCATAAAGCAGCAGAGACAACTCACAACATCAACAATAGCACTTGGTCAAGGAACTGCTAATGAATGTACAGTGCAGTGGTGGCTCAAGAAGTTCTGCAAAGGAGACAAGAGCCTTGAAGATGAGGAGCGCAGTGGCCGGCCACCTGAAATTGACAACCAACTGAGAGCATCATCGAAGCTGATCCTCTTACAACTACTCAAGAAGCAGCCCAACAACTCAACGTCGACCATTCTATGGTCATTTGGCATTTAAAGCAAACTGGAAAGGTGAAAAAGCTCAGTGAGTGAGTGCCTCATGAGCTGACTACAAAGTAAAAAAAAAACAAAAACACATTTTTGAAGTGTCATCTTCTCTTATTCTTTTCTTAAAATTTTAATTGGAGGTACAATATTATGATGGTTTCTGCCATACATCAATACGAACTGGCCATAAGCATACATTTGTCCCTTCCATCCTGTACCCCTCTCTCACCTCCTTTCCCACCCCATCCCTCCACATTGTCACAGAGCACCAGCTCTGGGTGCCCTGCATCATACAGCAGGAAAAAAAGACACATGTATCCCAATGTTCACTGCAGCACTATTTATGACAGCTTGGACACGGAAGCAACCTAGATCTTCATTGGCAGATGAATGGATAAAGAAGCTGTGGTATATATACACAGTGGAATATTACTCAGCCATAAAAAGGAACACATTTGGGTCAGTTCTGATGAGGTGGATGAACCTAGAGCCTATTACATAGAGTGAAGTAGGCCAGAAAGACAAATATCACATATTAACGCATATATATGGAAACTGGAAAGATGGTACTGATGATCCTACATTCAGGGCAGCAAAGGAGACACCGACATAATGAACAGACTTTTGGACTCAGTGGGAGAAGGAGAGGGTGGGATGATCTGAGAGAATAGCACTGAAACGTGTACATTACCATATGTAAAATAGTCAAC
>NW_011494606.1:8679663-8699399 GCF_000754665.1 Bison bison bison
GATCCTACATTCAGGGCAGCAAAGGAGACACCGACATAATGAACAGACTTTTGGATTCTGTGGGAGAAGGCACGGGTGGGATGATCTGACAGAATAGCACTGAAACCTATACATTACTGTATGTAAAACAGTCTTCTGTTATTCTATGCGACAACAATGAATCATTTCTCAATCGGATTGTGACATGAGACGAAAAGTGGACTGTATACGACAAGTGTGATGACCAGCTCAGTGGTGGGACTGAAAAGAAGCACCAAAGCACTTTCCAAAGCCAAACATGTACCCAAAGAAGGGTCATGGTCACTGGTGGTCTGCTGCCTGTCTGATCCACTACAGCTTTCTGAATCCTGGCAAAACCATTACATCTGAGAAGTATGGTAAGCAAATCGATGAGATGCACCCCAAACTGCCTTGCCTAAACCCAACGTTGGTCAACAGATAGGGCCCAATTCTTCTCTGCAACAACGCCCAACCACACGTCACACAACCAACACTTCAAAAGTTGAACAAACTGGGCTACAACGTTTTGCCTCATTTGCCATATTCACCTGACCTCTCACCAACCGACGATCACTTCTTCAAGCATCTCGACAACTTTTTGCAGGGAAAATGCTTCCACAACCAGCAGGATGCAGAAAACGCTTTCCAAGAGTTCATGGAATTCTAAACCGTGGATTTTTAGGCTATAGGAATAAACAGACTTATTTCTCATTGGCAGAAGCGTGCTCACTGCAATGGCTCCTGTTCTAATGAACACAGACGTGCTTGAGCCGAGGTACAACGATCCACGATTCAGGGTCCCAAACCACACTCACTTTTGCACCAACAGAAACAAACAGCAACCACCTTCTTTTGTTTCAAATAGTGTGAACTGATACATCCTCTACAGAAAGCAATTTAAGCAAAATACATGTTTCTCTTTGACCCAGCAATTTCTCTTATAGAATTTTATCCTATAGATACATATGCACATGTGAGAAAAGATACACTATTTCAACAGCAAAAGACCAGGAAAAAACCTATATATCAAACCAAATCCATTCAATGGAGCATTGTTTAGCTATTAGAAGAAACTGTTACAGGAAAAAGAAAACTAAGATGTTAATAACATGCTACCATCTGAGTTGCTTAAAAGTGGAAAATAGGACACATCTCTATGTATTGTCTGTGTCCTTATGCATGAAACTGAATCTGTAAGTCACACAAGAAACTCTTACGGGTGGCTCCTCTGAAGGGATGAGAAGATCAGGGAAGGAGTTGGGTTTATACTCCAGCTTTCAATCATGATCTATGGAGTAAATATACTTTTTTTAAAAAGGAAAGTCTTATAGCCTATTTCTTTTCCACCCCGAAAGTATCTTGGCTTACACATGAAAAGAGGAAAATTAAATTATACCCTTTGCCACAATATCTAAAACTGCACATACAATTTTTGCTAAAGTATGAGAAATATGAAAATGATACATGCTTCTCTTCCTTTGCTCACCTACAAAAGTACCTAAGTCATGTGTTAAACCATCTATTTTAAGCTACAGCTGAAAAGGAAGATTATGAAAGTAACAGCAGCAGTGTGAAAATCAATTTCTAATCAAAACACTCTTCTCAAGTCCCAGAAATCAGTTCTAATTAGTGGCAAAGATGCTCCTAGGCTTAACACCAAGGCTGCAACATATCTGAAATAAAATAACCAGATTAAGGAAGGACAGGACAATAAAATGGGAGGGGAGTGTTGTCACATGAGTGTGTAATAGCAACAAAGCAGTGGCTAACTATACAATGAGTCATAAACTATCCTTTTTTTTGGCCCCACCTCACAGCTTGTGGTATCTTAGTTCCCTGACCAGGGATTGAACCCAGGCCCTCAGCAAAGAAAGCACGGAGTCCTGACTACTGGACTACCAGAGAATTCCCTAAACAATCTTTTTATTGTTTTAATAAAGGCAATAATTCTCTCCTTGCAAGAAAATGTACATTGAAAGAAGCCCCTTCTCTATTATTCCACTTGAAAATAGAACACTTACGTTGACTTTTCTACCAAGTCCTAGGAATAGCAGAACTGTTAAAAAAGATGTTTCAATAATAAAAGTTCTCCAAGCCATTTACAAGCAATCGAACGAGAGGACTCAGCAGTAAGACAATCCTCAGATGCTGGGCTTCTCTGAGCTCTTCTTACAGACACTAAAGTACATGAAGGCACCAAACAGTTTAGATACTATTCAGCACCGACACAAAAACACCGTCACCATACGCTTGTTAATTAGATCACAATCGGATTCTACACAGGTATGCGACCACAAGAAAATCAGTTATTCTACTCAAATATTAACAGTTAGATATTTCCCAAATGCCTTTGATCAACAAACAGAGCGGTACTTTACAAAGCTATTATGCACCAACTAATACTCCTGCAGAGAAGCCCAAGGCGTCTCACCTAACACTGCTAATTTATTAATTTGTCTTCTTAGCTATAAAGTTTCACTTTTTTCCAACATTAGATTACCTAAAAACCAATTATAGCTTCAATCAGCAATTTATTTTAATGTAAGTATCTGAAAATAATCTTAAAGGAAATGAATTTTAAAATGTCAAAAGAGGCAACTTACTAAGCATTAGACTGTTTAGTCTAAACCATTTCCTATAATCCATGATAAAAGACTTCAACTGTACAAGATAATCACAACCTGTTACAATAACGCATTTAATTTTCTATTTTGCTAACCAAAACTGACTAAATACAGGGATTAAATAAACTGAACTGTGGATATTTGCAGGTTATTAATTGTGAAATGTAAAAGGTGCTATAAATAACATGCACAAAAAGAGTAGAAAGAAATTGCAGAGTTAGCTTACTTAGGATTAAGAATATCTGAGATAGATGTATAGAGAAGGCCTGAATTTAAAATGGAGAGAATACTGTTTGCTAAACTTGAGAAGATTCACTGACGGATACAAACTGAGTCAGAATACAGATGGACCTATGAGAATACAACATGCCTACAAAGGGTGATTTTGGAAGGGCTCAAGTGCACCCAATACAAAACAGAGATACTCATTACAGGATGCAGTGGAAAGGAGGGCAGACAGGAACAGGGCTTAGAAAGTAAAAAACTGATTACTTGTTTCAAAATCTGACACATCGCTCATGCAATTTATTTAGAATGTCATTTTGCTCTATTGAGTCACTTAAAAGAAACGAAGCAGAACTGTATACAGCATTAATTAAACACATTAGCCTAATAGGTAGAACACTTCTTTTCCCTTCCTTCCAGCTTCCCTAACAGACACCTTTTTTGTTTCCCCCAGTCTAATTCTGATAACAACTAAGCTCCTAACCTACTCTGATATTTGAAACAAAGCTCAGCTTATTGCAAAGTTTCTCTAGGGCAAGGACCCCACAACTTTCATCAGGTTCTTAAAGGAGTCAGTGACAACAGCTTTTAAAAAATTTCTTTCAAGACTCCCTATAACCATTGTAACAGAGAAAGTACAAAATAAACTTGTGCCATTTACTCCCTTCTTTAGTCCTATTCAACTTTGGCTTTTTAACCCTGTGAAAAGTTACAAATATAGGGGAAAGGAAGAAAGCACCTCCTGTGCTTAACTGAGTCCCCCTCCCGCAGGGTGCCAATCAGCTATAGAGCCTGCTCTCTGACTTCAGGATTACAGTGAAAGTCACTCAGTCATGTCTTACTCTGTGCAACCGCATGGACTGTAGCCTGCCAGGCTCCTCTGTCCATGGAATTCTCCAGACCAGAATACTGGAGTGGGTAGCTGTTCCCTCCTCTAAGGGATAGGACTGCCACTATCCTTGAAGACCCTCAGATAATTTGTCAAGTCCTGGGTATAAAATTTAGAAGCTAAACTCTCTCCTGCCCTGAGTCTCAGAACTTTCTTCCTACTTTAATGTGTCAAACCCAAGAGTGCCTCATTTTTTAAATTAAAATATTTAAGAAGCAACATAAAATCTACAAATAATACAGCATTAATTAAACACATTAGCCTAATAAGTAGAACACTCCTTTAAATTATTATTAAGACATGCAAATAATTATCTGCTTGTGGAAAAGGGTAACGCAAAACTAGCAATGAGGTGCTAAGATGGAGAGGGAGGCCTGCCCCAGCAATCCACCTGGATCTGTGGTCCTGGGCATTTCCCTCAGGCCTAGGGCACTGGTTTTCCCAATGACAAGGAAGGACCAACACCACATACATTTTCACACAGAGCACACTGCTCAACTCTGTTCTTGGTTTGCACAAGTGTTGAATCATTTTTATTACTATGGTAATCACTGATTATTTATTAGGGACTATTAATGCTGAAATCCAATTTTGGAAAGTATAAAGGGCTACTATTTTGAAAATTGGTTTTCAGATTATTTCATAGATGAGTGGCAAATTTAATTTCATTTTACTTCTGGGGAGGAAGTACCTTTAATTAAAATGTTAGGTACATGTATACATGTCATATACAGAAACCAACTTTATAACATATCAAAAAACATCCACTGAGTACAGAAACACGGGGGAATTGAGGCATTAGAAAAGAATAACAGCAAACCCACCTTTGTCTCCTGGGCCTTACAATGCATTTTAAGGGGTAGGAGGGAATCCATAAAGAGAAAAACCAGAAAAGCAGTCATGAATGATGTGAACCATATGTAATATAATGCGTCTTTGATCTCTGGATTTCTGACAGAAAGTCCTGGTTTCTGAAAGTGGTCATAAATGACTTTCTTCAAGAGGGGCACCTGACCTGGCTCTGGAAAGAAGGAACTTAAACCAAAAAAGGACAACATGAGCAGGGGAGGAAGGTGTCCTTCCTATTATACAATACATGGTGTACGGTAAGTTCAGTGAACAATGTGTAAAGGAGCTTGACTAGAATAATTAAAGGTTCATGTAGAGAAAAGAAAGAGATTAACTGGCGGGTTAACCAGAAAACAGATGATACTGAAGACCAAGATTTGGGCTCTGTTACAGGACAATGGTTAGCAATACAAGAGGTTGGCTTGATGTGTGTATATTACAGCTAAGAGTTGGGTATGAAGATGTGCAAAGTAATGCTTGGGAGCAAGTATTACAAAGGCTACTTTGCAAGGAAGACATTGAGGGAGAGCTAAAGTAAGTCCAGGGATGAAATTGTGAGATTAAACTAAAGTAGGTGTAGGAGCAACAGGAGAAAGCAGAAACTAATGCATAAATGATTCCATAGTTCTAAAGTTCTAAAATTGATATTTAACATTTCTGAATCAGTATGCATTTACAAATCAGTGATGCAGGTATAACTATTACGGCCACTTACAGAAATAAGAACCAGAGGCACAGGCTCAGTAACCTGCCTAAAGTTAGGGAGCTGGTGAAAGGTTGAGGTAAAGCGTGAATCCTTGCGGCCTAACTCAAGCCGTTAACCACTGCCCAACTTGTCGCTATGCATAACCAGTCTACTACCTTTCCCTTACCTGAATGATACCAATCTTCTGGGTCTAGGAAGACTGAAAACATGATGAAATACATATACGATGGAATACTACTCAGTCACTTTAAAAAAATGAAACTTTGCTATTTGCAACAACATGGATGGACTTGGAGGATAATATGCTTGACTCAGAGAAGAAGACAAATATATATGATTTCATTTATATACGGAGTCTAAAAAATACATGAATGAACATAACAACAACAAAAACGAAACAGACTCACATATACAGAGAACAAACTAGTGGTTACCGATGAGCAAAGGGAAAGGGGGATGGGCAAGATAGAATTAAGGGGATTAAAAAGTACAAATTTATTGTCTATAAAATAAATAAGCTACAAGGATATACTGTACAGCAAGAAGGGAATATAGGCAATATTTTATAGTAACTTTTAATGGAATATACCCACCACTTCATGGGAAACAGATGGGGAAACAGTGGAAACAGTGGCAGACTTTATTTTTGGGGGCTCCAAAATCACTGCAGATGGTGACTGCAGCCATGAAATTAAAAGACGCTTACTCCTTGGAAGGAAAGTTATGACCAACCTAGATAGTATATTCAAAAGCAGAGACATTACTTTGCCAACAAAGGTCCGTCTAGTCAAGGCTATGGTTTTTCCAGTGGTCATGTATGGATGTGAGAGTTGGACTGTGAAGAAGGCTGAGCGCCGAAGAATTGATGCTTTTGAACTGTGGTGTTGGAGAAGACTCTTGAGAGTCCCTTGGACCGCAAGGAGATCCAACCAGTCCATTCTGAAGGAGATCAGCCCTGGGATTTCTTTGGAAGGAATGATGCTAAAGCTGAAACTCCAGTACTTTGGCCACCTGATGAGAAGAGTTGATTCACTGGAAAAGACTCTGATGCTGGGAGGGATTGGGGGCAGGAGGAGAAGGGGATGACAGAGGATGAGATGGCTGGATGGCATCACTGACTCGATGGACGTGAGTCTGGGTGAACTCCGGGAGTTGATGATGGACAGGGAGGCCTGGCGTGCTGCGATTCATGGGGTCGCAAAGAGTTGGAAACGACTGAGCGACTGATCTGATCTGATCTGATCTGAATACACAAAAATTTTGAATCCCTTTTATATACCTGAAACTAATATTGAAAATCAATTATACCTCAATAAAAATAAATAAATAAATACTTTTCCCCCCAAGTCTTAGGTCTCGTAAGACTCAACATATAAAGTAAAACCTGCTCAAGACCTAACTCCAAGGCTCTCCAGGGAGCCAGAGATCTTTTATTAACACTTTACAAAATCAAGTACTCTGACAGGCTTCACTGTGAACTGGCACATAATTTCCTTTTCTTAAAGTAATGCATGTTTTTCAAGTTTAGATATTGCTAAAGTAATTCTTGCTCCCTTCTCTCTTAATCCTCCATTTCTTTTTATTATTTTATACCGGAGTATAGTTAATTAACTATGCTTTATCAGTTTGAGGTGTACAGCAAAGGGATTCAGTGACATAATACATGTGTCTATTCTTTTTCAAATTCTTTCCCCATTTAGGTCATTACACAGTATTGAGTACAGATCCCTGTGCTATAACAGTAGATCTCTGTTTGTTATCTATTTTAAATATAGCAGTGTGTACATGTCAATCCCAAACTCCCTCTAACCCTCTTGTCACCACCTTTCATTTTCAGTTAGCAAGTCCAACACCCAAATTCACAACACTTAATAAAAAAGGGGCAGGGGGAGAATTTCCAACTAAAAATAAATCAAGAGAGTTAACATACTTAATTGCCCTCCTTCCCTGCGTAGCCAGAAAAATTAGTATAATTATGACAGAAAAGGGAGTTCAATATTAACTATTCAAAGTTATGCACTACTTGTTTGAAATGGTAATAAACAGCAAGAGAAAGGAGGTAGATTTCAGGTCTTACCTTATAATACACCAAATTCCCTATTACTACTGTGGAAGGAAAAAGTATTAGGAAATGTTTAGAGGAGAAAATAAACTTTCTTAAAAGTATTATCATACCATCTAAACCAAGTCACCCTTAGCTAGCTTAATACAGAACAGAATTTGTAATAGATTAAATATCAGTATAACATTTATTCTTCTTGTGGTTACAGGAAAATTATTTTTATGAGTCTGTATGAGACATATGCATTCTGTCTCACATTAAAGTTTTATGTATAATACATGTACAAATTTAAATTCACTTCCTTTGGGATTACAATGTTCTCCAATGATAGACAACACAGTATATATACATAGCCAAGGTTTTGCAGAAACACTCATCAGCCAGACACTGTTGCAATATTTTTGTCCAATGATGAAGACACTGACCATGTATTTCAACTTGACAAAGGCTAAGTTTATCAGTTAGCCTCATTCCCTTTCTACAGGAATGAAGAGAGTCCAGTGGTTAAGAAAACTGGCTAGAATCAGGTATGCAATTGAACCTGGTTTTCATACATGCATATGTTGTCTTAGGCAAGTTTACCTAATTTCTTTGAACCTGTTTGCTCTATTGTAAAATCCCTGCCTCTTAGGTTGATATGAAGATTAATACTAACAAGAGTTAACATTAAGTGTTTATTGAGTAAATGACACTAAGTACTTTACAGAAAAGCTACTTTTCAGTCACTCTATGAGGCAGTAGTATTATTCTCCTCACTTTACAGATGAGGAGGCTAAGGCATTTAAGAGAATTAAGTGGGCCCAAATTCATAAAGCTATTAAGTGGAGGAGCCAAGACTCAAACTCACTTGAACCCTACCTCTTAACTCCTATCAACATGTTGAGTTAATGTATTTAAAGACCTCTGCACAGTGCCCAACCCATAGAAAGCATTTAGTAAAGGTTAGCTACTGTGATCACTAGGAATGGCAACCCACTCCAATATTCTTGCCTGGAGAATCCCATGGACAGAGGAACCTGGTGAGGTATAGTCAACGGGGTCACAAAAAGTCAGACACAACTGAGTGACTTTCACTTCACTCACTGTGATCATCAAAAACTAGGGCCTCACACAAGTCTCTACACATCGGTCATTCCAGTTATGACCTTGTTAACAGTCAGTAAAGAAAACAACAACAAAAAGTCAGCAAAGAGGTGACAGACCCACCTAGATAGGACGGTGAAGGGGAAGAAAGACTTTCAGGTAGTAATCAGACACTGGTTTTGTAAATGTAACTTTAGCAAGTTATCAAAACACTGATGGGAAAGCAATTTTAATAATAAAGTCTGTAGGGAAAAGCACTCACATCAAAATCCACCTTAAAGACAGGTAACAAAGTGAGGAAAAGAAAATAAACAGAAAAAACGGAAACACCACTCCTGCCTCCTTTAATGCCCCCATGTACTAAAAAACGAATTAGACCTTTTTCAAAGCCTAAAGAAAGAAAAAGTAAAGAGACGGAGCCAAAGCAAAAACAACACCGAGTTGTAGATGTGACTGGTGATGGAAGTAATGTCCGATGCTGTAAAGAGCAATACTGCGTAGGAACCTGGAATGTCAGGTCCATGAATCAAGGCAAATTGGAAGTGGTCAAACAGGAGATGGCAAGAGTGAACATCGACATTTTAGGAATCAGCGAACTAAAATGGACTGGAATGGGTGATTTTAACTCAGATGACCATTATATCTACTACTGTGGGCAAGATCCCTTTGAAGAAATGGAGTAGCCATCATAGTAAACGAAAGTCCGAAATGCAGTACATGGATGCAATCTCAAAAACGACAGAATGATCTCTATTTCCAAGGCAAACCATTCAATATCACAGCAATCCAAGTCTATGCCCTGACCAGTAATGCTGAAGAAGCTGAAGCTGAATGGTTATGAAGACGTACAAGATCTTCTAGAATTTACACCCAAAAAAGATGTCCTTTTCATCATAGGGGACTGGAATGCAAAAGTAGGAAGTCAAGAAATACCTGGAGTAACAGGAAGATTTGGCCTTGGAGTACAGAATGAAGGAAACAGAATGGAGTACAGAAATAGAGGAAAACAACAGAATTAGAAAGACTAGAGATCTCTTCAAAAAAATTAGAGATACCAAGGAAATATTTCATGCAAAGGTGGCTAAGAGAGTTTTGCCAAAAGAACACATTGGTCATGGCAAACACCCTCTTCCAACAACAGAAGAGAAGACTCTACACACGGACATCACCAGATGCTCAACACGGAAATCAGATTGATTATATTCTTTGCAGCCAAAGATGAAGAGACTCTATACAGTTAGCAAAAACAAAACCGGGAGCTAACTATGGCTCAGATCATGAACTCCTTATTGCCACATTCCAGACTTAAACTGAAGAAAGTAGGGAAAACCACTAGACCATTCAGGTATGACCTAAACCAAATCCCTTACGATTATACGGTGGAAGTGACAAATAGATTCAAGAGATTAGATCTAATAGACAGAGTGCCTGATGAACTAAGGACAGGGGTTCCTGACATTGTAAAGGAGGCAGTGATCAAGACCATCCCCAAGAAAAAGAAATGAAAAAAGGCAAAATGGTTGTCTGATGAGGCCTTACAGATAGCTGAGAAGAGAACTGAAAGGCAAAGGAGAAAAGGAAAGATATACCCAGTTGAATGCAGAGTTCCAAAGAACAGCAGAGAGAGGTAAGAAAGCCTTCCTCAGTGATCAATGCAAGAAAATAGAGAAAAACAATACAATGGAAAAGACTAGAGGTCTCTTCAAGAAAATTAGAGATATCAAGAGAACATTTCATGCAAAGATGGGCTCAATAAAGGACAGAAATGGTATGGACCTAACAGAAGCAGAAGATATTAAGAGGTGGCAAGAATACTCAAAACAAGAAAGATCTTCACAGCCCAGATAATCATGATGGTGTGATCACTCACCTAGAGCCAGACATCCTGGAATGTGAAGTCAAGTGGGCCTTAGGAAGCATCACTATGAACAAAGCTAGTGGAGGTGATGGAATTCCAGTGGAGCTATTTCAAATCCTGAAAGATGATGCTGTGAAAGTGCTGCACTCAACATGCCAGCAAATTTGGAAAACTCAGCAGTGGCCACAGGACTGGAAAAAGTCAATTTTCATTCCAATCCCAGAGAAAGGCAATGCCAAAGAATGCTCAAACGACCGCACAATTGCACTCATCTCACATGCTAGTAAAGTCATGCTCAAAATTCTCCAAGCCAACCTTCAGCAATATGTGAACCGTGAACTTCCTGATGTTCAAGCTGGTTTTAGAAAAGGCAGAGGAACCAGAGATCAAATTGCCAATATCCGTTGGATCATCGAAAAAGCAAGAGAGTTCCAGAAAAACATCTACTCTGCTTTATTGACTATGCCAAAGCCTTTGACTGTGTGGATCACCATAAACTGTGGAAAATTCTGAAAGAGATGGGAATACCAGACCACTTGACCCGCCTCCTGAGAGATCTGTATGCAGGTCAACAAGCAACAGTTAGAATTGGACATGGAACAACGACTGATTCCAAATAAGGAAAGGAGTACATCAAGGCTGTATATTTTCACCCTGTTTATGTAACTTAAATGCAGAGTACATCATGACAAATGCTAGGCTGGATGAAGCACAAGATAGAACCAAGACTGCTGGGAAAAGTATCAATAACTTCAGATATGCAGATGACACCACCCTTATGGCAGAAAGTGAAGAAGAATTAAAGAGCCTCTTGATGAAAAAGTCAAAGAGGAGTGAAAAGTTGGCTTAAAACTCAACATTCAGAAAACTAAGATCATGGCACCCAGTCCCATTCAGTTCAGTTCAGTTCAGTTCAGTCGCTCAGTCGTGTCCAACTCTTTGTGACCCCATGAATCACACCACGCCAGGTCTCCCTGTCCATCACCAACTCCCAGAGATTACTTGTTCGCAAATAGATGGGGAAACAATGGAAACAGTGACAGACTATCTTTGGGGGCTGCAAAATCACTGCAGATGGTGACTGCAGCCTTGGTATTAAAAGACACTTGCTCCTTGGAAGAAAAGTTATGACCAAACTAGACAGCATATTAAAAAGCAGAGACATTATTGCCAACAAAGGTCCCTCTAGTGAAAGCTATGGTTTTTCCAGTAGTTATATATGGATGTGAGAGTTGGACTATAAAGAAAGCTAAGCAGCAAAGAGTTGATGGTTTTTGAACTGTGGTGTTGGAGAAGACTTGAGAGTCCCTTGGACTGCAAGGAGATCCAACCAGTCCATTCTGAAGGAGATCAGTCCTGAATATTCACTGGATGCTGAATATTCATTCAGCTTCACTGATGCTGAAGCTGAAACTCCAAAACTTTGGACTTCAGCCACCTGATGGAAGAACTGACTCCTGTGAAAAGACCCTGATGCTGGGAAAGACTGACGGCAGGAGAAGGGGATGACAGAGGATGAGATAGTTGGACGGTATTCACTGACTCAATTGGACACGTGTTTGAGTAAACTCCAGGAGCTGATGATGGACAGGGAGGCCTGGAGTGCTGCAGTCCATGGAGTCGCAAAGAGTCAGACACGAATGAGCAATGGAACTGAGCTGTACTGAAAGAAACTATTAGCATCATTAAAAGTGCTATGTCTTAGTCACCCTGATGCAGAGAAACCCAAACCTGGAGACAAGTACATCAAACAGGTGGACCAGGTCCCAGCTCTTGCCATACTGTGCTTGTAAACTGCCCTGGATCCTTAAGGAAAAGAACAGTGTATTTTCATTTTCCAAACATGAAATTAAGGCCCAAATAGAGTAAGTGACAGCATAAGGTCAAGCCACTAGTATCAGGACTAGGACAAAAACACAGATTCTCCTGAGCCATGTTCAGTAAATTTTCTTCCCACTAAGCACTAATTAAGATAGTGTAGTGAGACATTCCTTTAAAAGTATACCCTGCCTCAACTAATTGTTAGCAGCAGCAAGTTGGTGACCAATTTTAATTAAAACATTTTTCTTGAGGAAAACGACCATTCCTGTTTATCACTGTATTCTCCCTGTGCTATATTATATGAATGCACTAATACTGGTTGAATAAACTAAGTCCCAAGCCATCACCCTCACTATAATCTTAAACGCTACAATAAAACCCCAAATCATTAAATGAACTTCCTTTTTCCTTAAGACCATTCTCTAAAAATGTCTAGCCCACAAGGTTGATATTTCTTTCACAGCCTATTACACAAAAGCATCACTATAATTTGAAGTTACATATTATACCTAATTATAACTAAAATTTAAAATTCAAGGACAAGGATAAAGGCAGTTCCCGATATTTAGGAAAAACAACTCACAAAATTTTCTAGCCTTTTGCTGAATGAATCCTTCTCTGCCCCACACAGTTTTAATAACTTAGACACTCTGTGTTAAGCTTAGTTGGCATTAACAGTCCCCTGTAAGAAGCCTGAAAAGCCAAATGAACTTCACCACCTATACCAAAAAGCAATTAGCACCAAGAACTACTGTTTAGTCTTCACTGCCTGTCTTTTACCCTTAAAACTTAATTTTTCTCCTATGACAGCTAAGGAAACTGGGCAGCTTCAAAGGGAGCAAATGCTGGCCTGTTAATGAGTAATAAAAAGAGCCATAGGGAAATTTCCCATTACAAAAAAAATAAGCACACATAAATCTAAACATCAATGGAAAGTCACCCTGCGCTTTCAAGTACCACTTCCAACAATACCCTACAGTCAATAAAAGGCCAAATAAAGCAGCAATGGAGAACAGTGAGACTAAAGTTAAATGTGAAGATCTGGGGAATGAAGATTGCTAATTCAACCATAACAACTGTTATGTTTGACAAACCAAACCTCCCACTCACGTTCTCCCTTCAACACGCACGCACACACACATGCACACACACACCCTTGTACTCACGTTACAGAAGTATTATATTTGTCCAAGCTGGCCTTGTTCTTGCAAGAAGGAAACATGTCTGTGAAATATCTGGTGGGCCAGGCATCATGTGATGTCAAATAGCAAGCAGAGAAACCACCACATCAATTATTTATTGGGAAGGCTGCCATCCTGCCACCAGCCTCCATTTTTCTGTTTTACAGAAAGACTAACACAGAAGCACATATTCAACTTTTTTCCCACACCTATCTTTTTTTTTTCCAGTTATATGAAAAATGGCCAAAAGTTTATTAGGGCATAGGATTGACGAAAACGATAAATATCTAAGTCATTATTTTAACACTTCCAGCTTTTAAGTCTTTCATCATAATTTTCAGGAATCCCACAAAACTCATTTAGCTTCATTATCCCATAACTGTGTTTTATAGTAAAAGAGCAGTTTGCACTATGTAACTATCCAGGCGGAACGGCTCTCTCTCCACTGCAACCGAGTACATTATGTCCCTCCCCAGCCTGCTTCTACTACGTATACATAATCATGGGTCGTGGCTCACTGGCCCAAAGACTAGCATCCTAGGGCTCCTAAAAGACTGTCATTTCTCTAGTGACATATTAGATGTATGTATATATATAACAAGTATACAGCAAGTATAACAGATCTTCCTTGACTTGCACTGGGGTCACTGCCCAATAAACGCATCATAAGTTGAAAATACTCTAAGTCAGAACTGTATTCAGTATACCTCACCCACTGAACATTATAGCTTAGCCTAGCCTAAGTATGCTCAGAACACTCACGTTACTCTATACTTGAGCAAAACTCATCTAAAACAAAGTCTGCTTTATAATAAAGTGCTGAATATCTCAAGTGCTTGATTTTAATACTGTACTGACGTGACAACAGAAGGGTTGTATAGCACAGAATGGTTGTTTACCCTTGTGATCGCATGGCTGACTGGGAGTGACCACTCGCTGCCCAGTGTTAAAAAAGAGTATGGAACCCAGGAGAGGAAGTCCAGTTCCTACTGAATGGGTATCTCACTCATATCATCTTAAAGCTGAATGACCTTAAGTCAAGGACTGTCTGTAGTTGGGATTTTAGCAGTGCTCCAGTTCTACAGCTAATCTTAGTTTTCCTGGGAAAATCAGTAAAGTCATAAATGGGAGGAGGGAAATGATAAGTAAACAATCTTCACAGAGCTCCTTGACCTTCTGCTGAACAACTCCAGTCAGGAGTTGTTTATAGACGAGTCATTTTAAAACACAAAGGAAAACAGTGATTGGGCACTCTGGTCTAACATAAACCCATCCTGGCATCCTAGGCAACCTGCTTCTAAAACATAACGTGAGGACTATGCCCTACAGCCTGTCACGATTAACTGGAAATAAAACAAATGCATTACCTTAAAAGCGCATTACCGAACCAATTAGATTTTAAAATACTGATGCCACGCTCCCATTCTCAGGAGTGGAGACTGACATCCCTTCTAATGTCATCATGGAAAAAAAGCAGAAAAGGCATGCAGAAACATGCAGAAAAGGCATATGTTTGGATGAGGACAAATCGAAGTTGAATCTGAGTTTAGTCACTACTTAGCTGGTTCAGTTCAGTCGCTCAGTCGTGTCCGACTCTTTGCGACCCCATGAATTGCAGCACGCCAGGCCTCCCTGTCCATCACCAACTCCTGGAGTCTACTCAGACTCATGTGCCTCGAGTCGGTGATGCCATCCAGCCATCTCATCCTCTGTGGTCCCCTTCTCCTCCTGCCCCCAATCCCTCCCAGTATCAGGGTCTTTTCCAATGAGTCAACTCTTCGCATGAGGTGGCCAAAGTATTGGAGTTTCAGCTTTAGCATCAGTCCTTCCAAAGAACACCCAGGACTTATCTCCTTCAGAATGGACTGGTTAGATCTCCTTGCAGTCCAAGGGACTCTCAAGAGTCTTCTCCAACACTACAGTTCAAAAGCATCAATTCTTCGGCGCTCAGCTTTCTTCACAGTCCAACTCTCACATCTAAACATGACCACTGGGAAAACCACAGCCTTGACTAGAAGGACCTTTGTTGGCAAAGTAATGTCTCTGCTTTTTAATATGGTATCCAGGTTGGTCATAACTTTCCTTCCAAGGAGTAAGACTCTTTTAATTTCATGGTTGCAGTCACCATCTGCAGTGATTTTGGAGCCCAAAAAAAACTGGTTAAAGTTGGCCAAATCAACTTCTCCTTCAGTAAAATAGGTGTAAAACATCACTTGCCTCAAAAAATAGTATTGAGGATGAAGATAGGTAATGTGAAGTACCCAACACCTAAAATAGTGCCAATAAATATTTACATTCCCTTGAAACAACACTTTCTGGACGCCACACACTTTGTTAGGCACTTTTTCATAATGTCTTAAATCTTCAGAAATCCTTTAAGTATTTCCCCCATTTCTCTGTTTTAAAGAGGTTAAATAACTAAACAGGTCACAGAAATGATGAGCACTCACCTAAACCCACATCCTTCTGACCCCAAACACAAGGTAGTCTCTGTCTACTGTGTGCCTTACATGGCTACTTTTGAAAACACATGCTTCTCTCAGTGGTTTCAACTGGAAAAGTTAGAATTGAGCAATTCTATAAACATAATAAATTTCAAAGTGAGCACTGATTTTTAGATTTTAATCAACTCTATCATCATAGTTAAGGTTTACTATTTAAAGGACCACAATGATTTCAATAGTTGTCCTTATACTGAAACTTTTATTTCAAATCATCAAAGGGTAAACCATACTATGGCTTGTAATACAATACTCAACTTTTAACCAACAACCAAAGCTACTGTTGAAACCATTCCAAGAGGTCCTGATGGCACTTGATTCATTCAGGGATTGAGTGCTTGCTATATAAATAGCACTACTTACAGTAAATCCTTGTTAAAGTTCAAGACAAGCCTACCATGGAATAAATTTTACATTTCATTTTTACTCAAGATTAAAGGCCTAAGTAGTATACAATCTACAATTCTTAATTCATCTAAAAATAATTTCATTAGTATTGTATAAAGTACCTCCTTACAAACTAGTCAGTTGACCAAATTTGTGAACTATTAACAAAAACTTTTGGCAGAAAATGTAAGGTTTAGTAAATACTTCAATACTCCACAAGACAGATATAGGAGTACTTCTTACAACCCCATATAAACCATAAACATAGTCCCAAAACTAAACTCCAAAAGAGGTTATGTCCTAAGTTTACGAAGTAGATACTTTATAATTGTGATTTTAAGGCTCTTTTTGAAGAATACCTTTCAGTCTTTCTCTCCAAAACTACAAATATGCCTATGCATATAAACTCTGCACACCACTTTAGGTATTCCATTAAAGTCCATCAATAGCTCCTCTCAATTCACAGGAAATTCACCAACCCCAGATAACCACTCCTTATTTAGGAGGTTATGTTTTTATAGTTTAAACAGATTTTTCTCCTAGTTTATAAATAGCAGAGTTCCTTGAGGAATTTACATTTATCAACTTAAAAATTTACTTACAACTTTATATTAAAATAACACTTCTTCCAAATCTTTTAAAAAAACTGGTGTCTTTTGTTCACTATTATTAAGAGTGCTCACAAGATTTATGGCCCTGAACTAGGGGTGGCAAAGAAGAGAATTCCAAGATACTGTCAAGGCCAGTGACCTTGAGAAGTTTACAATCTCACTGTACAGTCTGTCCTATCAAAAAAGTAAATAAAACAAACCTCTCCTTCAACAATTTACTGACATTTTGAACACAAATTGGTGTGGTCTTTAAATATATTGGAAAAGGAAGACTGTAGATAAAGAACTGGAAAATAGACTCAGAGAAATTTAAAAAGGAAAAAACACGACCAAAGGATCGCGCAACGCATACCTGATTCACCACATATTACCTATGTCTGATTCACCACATATTACTTAGCTTCAAAAAACCTATGGTTAATTCGACAATTGTGAGACTGAGAATTAAAAACAAAAACCAACACTGATTTAGACATAATTACTAACTCAAGAGAACTGATAACAAAAAATGACACAACTTCTAGAAAGATTCTACCTGAAAGAATGTTGCTGCAAGCTATTCAATCGGCAAAATTTTAAGCAGATGGGGTAGAAAAAATATACGGCAGTTATACCATACACTCGCACTGTCACACTCATGGTAGACATCACTGATTAATCATGCAACCCTTTCCTCCTACTGAGCCTAATTTCCTCCAAAATAGCCTACCAGCAAAAATCAGGGTGGGCATCATAATTGAACCTATCTGTTGTCCTTTCCTGATAGCTATTTTTCAAATACTATTCAGTCAACTACGTGAAGAACCCAGAATTTATGTATTTAATGTTCAATGAACTTAAAATAAACCCCATTTATTGAGTTGCTCCCCCTCCTCCAAAATAACTCTACAAAAAATTAAAATATCCTGTTAAAAAGAATAAAACATATAGTCAATATAACCTTAATTAGGAAAAATAATCTTTCTAACAAAATGTACATGAGTTCTAGAAAACTATTTCTCAGCAGTCCTCATTTTTGACCCAATTTGAATGGAAAAAACAAAACAAAACTATAATTACTTTTTCTGAGTATCAAAAAAATTAAAACCAAACATATCTTCAACATTTAGGGATTAAAAAATAGAACAGTAAAAAGAAAAAAATAATAATATATACCTGTAGAACAAGCAAAAGAAGCACGAACTTTGTCCTTGCAGTTTAAAGGAAACACAGGTCACCATGAAAACTCTAAAGAGAACATGACCATTTAAGATTTGTCACTTCCTTCCAAAAATGATTTAAGGTATTAATAGAACAAAGACTCCAGAAGTAAGATGATAAAAATGGAAATAAAAACAGATCTCTAGAACTATGGGATCACATCATGATGGGTGATGTTTAGCATCAAGTAATCTAACAGGAAGAAGTGAAAACCTGGAGTCACCAGGTTTTAAGAAAGCACTGTGGAGTAAGTGAGGAAGAATTATTTCCTAAATCCCGAATAGAGAATATTCTACGAAGAAATCAGGAGGTTCCTGCTTCCCGGCACATACTACAAGATTCCAGTAGTATGTAAACACAGTCAAAGAATATAAACACGACAAAAAGAGGCATTTCCCCAACCCAACTCCAACCTCAATTGGTACCAATAATAAAAATAATTGCTTTGAGAACGATAAAACTTTTTTTAGTAGTTTTCCGACAGAGGCTCTTAAGTACACATGACCTCCAATTATACATCCTACACATCGTAGAGCTCCCTATGTATAACCATTCAGACCTTTTCCCATTATTTCCTGGAATTTTAAGGATTCGTTTGAAAATAAGCGCCTGCACTACTTTTAGTCAAGTCCAAAAGTATAATAAACATTCCTGCCCAAGACCTTTTTCCTCCCTAAAACAAGTGAAACACGAGCCCTCCTTAAAGGCTTGAGATATTCCTAATGTATGTATAAAAGTCCATGGACAGGCCACTCATCTGGAGGAAAATGATTTAAAATTTGCCAAAGTTGCCAAATTACATTTGGAGACAAAAAACGGACCAATTTTACTTCATAAGACAAATCATTTTCAATAAACGAACGTGACACCAGGAAAGTAAGTTTAATGATCCGGGCAATTATTGCTGGAAAGAACTTTAGGGACAAAGAGAATCACTCATTTAGCTTATATTTATGGGACGTCTTTCTTCTGAGTGGCTTTAATTTTACTACCATTACTTAGCAGTAAACAGAGCACTTTATAGAACTTACATTATACGTAGGAGGCGTAAATCTAAAGGTTTACCCAAGTTCCTTCAGAGGCCAAATTAAGGAAAGCCATGGTTTTTCCCACCTCTGAGAGGAATGAAGGGGAAGAAAGGTCAGGACCCCCTCCTGTCCCCTTGTTTAGCTAGGAAAACAAGTGTCCCAAATGCGCACAACCTGGACCGAAGCTCCAGTCTGCGGCAGCGTGGAGGAGCCAAAAGCGATGCGTGGAGCCTAGTCTGGGTCCTTACCTCCTGGATGCGCTTCCTGGCCCGCTGGAGCACTTCTTCGTAGCCCTTCTGCCGCAGCTCGCTCAGGCTTTCGTAATACTCCTCCGGGTCGTCGGTCTCGGTGAACAGTACCTGGGACAGGATCTTCCAGCCGCAGGTGTCCAGGCCGTGGCCCAGGTAAATCTGGAGCTGGTAACACAGCGTGTCGATTTCCTGCTCGGACATCTCCGGGGCGCCCCCGAACAGCACCGTCCACATGCCCGACGGCTCCTCCGGAAACACCGGCAGGCACGGCTCCAGCTGCGAGTTCACAGAGCACAGCTGCTGGTGCACGGCGCGCAGATCCTGGAAGGAGAAGAGCCCGGCCCAGCTGCACTCCTCGGCCGGGGACTCCAGTTCGGCGGCCGCTGGCGGCTGCTCCGCGGCCGAGAGCGCCAGCGCCGCCGAGTCCACCTCATCTTCCCTCACCATTTCCAGCACCTCG